>NC_083482.1:17987904-18085997 GCF_030014155.1 Tachysurus vachellii | reverse complement strand
CTGATCCTTCAGGATCATTACACCCAGTGCATAGCCCGGGAGGTTGAGGAACTGGCCAAAATAATGTTGAAGGAATGGGAGCCGGCCTTTGACATTGCAGTGAGGTGGTACAAGAACAAATTTGGGAAAAGACACCTCACAGAGGCGATCGAAGAAGTCAAAACACGACTTTTGACACTGGCCAATAAAACACACAGGACCCTTGAGTTTCTTGAGGTCATTCCACAGGTGGAGGAAGCAGTGGAGATTAACTTATCTCCACCTCCCACCCGAAATTGGCATTCGCCTCCTTCGGACCCCAATACGCCACCACCTCCACCAGGTCCACAATCTCCTATAACTCTCCCACCTCCACCCGAACCACAACCTCCCACACCTCTCCCACAGAGGACACCTAAACAGTCTAGGGACTCCCTTCAGACACCAAAACCCCATACGTCCAATCCAGTCGTGGTGGACCCGGATGATATCCCAGATCTCTTCACCATCCACACCTGTTCAGCTACTGAGGTGACGGTTGAGACATCTACCCCAAGGGTCACACGTCCACCCGAGGGCATTGCCCAGGACATGACGACTCATGTAGTCATGGTCCACCCCGGAATTCCCAACCCCCAACTAAATCAGCTGTCACAGGGGAGCCCCCAAATAGGCACCACAGGTGATACAATGGTGGACGATTTAATCTGTATCTCAGACCAGGAAGTAGAGAATAGTACTCTACCGATGCCCCAACTGACTCCGATCAGGGCCATCTCTACACCCCCCCGAACGTTCAAGCCAACCAGACACCTGAACACCCTTAGGAAGGTGTCCACCTGGTCTTTAACGGTTAGGAAAAAGTGGTGTATTATTGGTGACTCAAACCTCAGTAAAATTCCTCCGCATGACCTGGAGGACTTACAGATAGATAGCTATCCAGGGGCCACATTCAGGCATGCTGAGGCATTTATAGCCAAAGCCATCTTGCACACTGAGGTAGAGGCCATTATTCTCTCTTTTGGCATCAATCACAGGGCCCAAAAACAACAGGAAACGGCCATCAAGCAACTCCAGAGAGCCGTAAAAGCTACAAAAGTCCGCTTTCCACACGCAGCCATTTGGATCCCCCTGATTAATCACAGCCGGAACCTGAAAAAAGAGGAAATAGCAGCATTAGCGGAATTGAATGCACATATTAAAAGGAATATGCCCTACTTACCTCTGTTGCCAGAGACACGTTTCCAGGTCTCTCAGGATGGGATCCATTGGACAGCGAGCTGTGCAAAGGCGATGCTGGACCATTGGTGCCAGCACCTAAACTTCAAAGCCCTGTGAACCCCAGGGGGGGTCAAGAGAGAGGTCTGGAGGTGGTGAACCTTTCCAGCCACTTCAGACCCACAGAGGACCAATATAGGGTCCTAAGTAAGGGCTTAACATTTGTTCCTACACCTAGGATCAACCGGGGTATGAAAAAGCAGCTCCTTCTAGAAATGCAGCAGTATCACAGAAGGCTGCTTTTAACTGCTTACTTTAAATACAGGAAAGAAAGAGAACCCCTCCCCTTTACTCCCAAGACAGAATGGACCCCCAAACTGTCTCAAGTCCCCAATCAGGTTAGGAGGGTCATCAGAGCGGACAGATATGCGTTCCGAAGCCTCCCGTGGAATCCCGTACAACGGACGAACCTGAGTGTTCCCGAGAGACGGGCATTAGCCCAGCTCAAATCAAACCGGAACGTGGTGATTAAGCCGGCGGATAAGGGCAGTGCAGCTGTCATTATGGACAGGGCCGCCTACGTTCGGGAGGCCCACCGTCAGCTTCATCAACCACAATATTACCAAAAATTGGATCAACCCCTATCGGACACTACAGGCCCTGTAGTTAGGAAGATCCTAACAAAATTGAAGGAGGAGGGCTACATTAATAGAAGGCAACTCCTTTACCTGATGGGGCCAGACAGCCCACGCCAACGCCGTTTCTATCTGCTCCCTAAAATCCATAAGGACCCCCAAACATGGAGTGTGCCCTTTCAGATGCCCCCAGGCCGCCCCATTGTCTCCGACTGTGGCAGTGACACTTATGCCACGGCGGAGTACATTGAGTACTTTTTGAACCCACTTAGCACCAGGCACCCCAGTTATGTCAGGGACACGTACGACTTTTTGGACAGAATTAGAACAATTGACTTGCCAGAACACTGTTTCCTCTTCACCATCGACGTGGACAGCTTATATACCAACATTGACACGACAGCGGGATTGACTGCAGTCAAGGAATGGTTTGACAGGTACCCGGACAAACTTAGGCCAGATCAACATCTTCTGGACCTATTGAAGATCAACTTGGTCCAAAATGACTTTGAATTTAATTCAGAGTACTTTTTGCAAGTCAAGGGCACCGCTATGGGAAAGAAATTTGCCCCCTCCTATGCCAATATTTTTATGGCCAAATGGGAGGAGGGAGCCCTAGCCACTTGGCCTGTCAAGCCACTTCACTATTACCGTTTCTTGGACGACATATGGGGTGTCTGGGCTGGGTCGGAACTGGAGTTCCAGAAATTTGTAAACCACCTCAATCAATTTGATCCCTCTATCAAAGTCAAACACACTATACACCCATCAGAAGTCACCTTTCTTGACACAGTCACATATAAGGGCGATGATTTCTCTAAAACTCATCGGTTGCAGGTAAGGGTTCACTTCAAGGAAACGGACACCCACGCCCTCCTACATAAACAGAGCTTCCACCCTAAGCATACTTTCAAGGGTGTTATTAAATCACAGCTCCTCAGGTTCCAGAGGATAAGTTCCAAAATGGAGGAGTTTTGGTGGGCGACTAGAACCCTATTTGGTGCGCTGAGGAAAAGAGGGTACTCCCGTTCCTTCCTCAGAGGGTGCCTGAAGTTGTTCCGGACCTCCAACTCACAGAAAAAGAAAACACCGTTGGAGGACATCGAAATCATCCCCTTTGTGTCGACTTTTTCGGACAGTAGTGTGATCCTGAATAGACGGGTCAAAGGGAACTTTAACAAATTCATGGGGGAGGGGGAAATTCTCCATGGACATAGGGTTATTTCAGCCTACAAAAAGAATCCCAACTTAAGGGACCAATTGGTCAGGGCGTCACTGGCCCCACCCCAGCAACGTAAAAGGAAGACCAAAATAGAGTCCCAGTTTTGTCCCAAACGGTACATCTCCAACCCCAGAACCAAGGAGGTCTTCACAGTTGGGGACGCATTCAGTCCAAGGATCCCTAATTGTGTTTACTTAATTTATTGCAATAAATGCAAACTACAGTATGTAGGTGAGACTGTAAATACTTTGGCTACCAGAATGATGCAACACAACCATAATATTAGAAAGGGGAGGGACATTCATACTTGGGTTGTCAAGCACTTTTGCAAGCATGGTTTGGGGGAACTAAAATGCATGGTGCTTGAACACAATAATAATTGGACTTGTAATGCCCGACGAAGGGCGGAAGGGAAATGGATCGGGAGACTAGGCTCACAACACCCATGGGGTTTGAATGAGAAGGGACACAAGGGATGATCGGGGTGGAAGGCCAGGCAGGCCCGTGCCTAACGTGTGCTTCAGTCTGACTGAGGCCACGGTCCGGGGTCCGTAACCCTAATCCCATCCCAACTCCTAACCCTAACCCCAACTCCTAACCCCAACTCCTAACCCCAACCCTAACCCCAACCCCAGCCCTAACCCCAACCCCAGCCCTAACCCCAACCCCGGCACTAACCCTAAACCCCAACCCCTAATCCTAAAACCCAACCCTAATCCCAATCCCTAACCCTAATTCCAACTCCTAACCCCAACCCCAACTCCTAACCCCAACCCTAACCCCACCTCCTAGCCCTAACCCCAACCCCAGCCCTAACCCCAACCCTAACCCCCAAATCCTAAAACCCAACCCTAATCCTAATCCCAACCCCTAACCCTAATCCCCAACCCTAACCCTAATTCCAACTCTTAACCCCAACTCCTAACCCTAACCCCACCTCCTAACCCCAACCCCAGCCCTAACCCCAACCCCGGCCCTAACCCTAAACCCCAACCCCTAATCCTAAAACCCAACCCTAATCCTAATCCCAACCCCTAACCCTAATTCCAACTCCTAACCCCAACCCCAACTCCTAACCCCAAATCCTAAAACCCAACCCTAATCCTAATCCCTAACCCTAATCCCCAACCCTAACCCTAATCCCAACCCCTGACCCTAACCCCAACCCTAAACCCCAACCCCAACCCTAATCCAGCCAGTGCCGCCACTACCACCTTGTTCCATCCATTTGGTCTGCCAGTTGAGCCGGAAACCATACCTGAAAGGGAAAAGAGAGCATTAGTTATTAATGACAACACAACAAAATTGCTACCTAATACCACCTTGATCTATCCATTCAATCTGCCGATGGAGCCGGAAACCGCACCTGAAAAGGAAGGAAAAAGAGCATCAGTTATTGATAACAACAAAAATAATAACAACTAAATAAGATTGCTTCTTAATACCACCTTCATCTGTCCATCCAGTCCGCCAATTTAGTCGGAAACTATACCTGAAAAGGAAGGAGAGAAAAGAGCATTAGTTAATAATAACAAAACAAACAAGATTGCTTAATTACTGGAAAGAATATATTCCTATTGGAGTCAGAATTCAATCACATAAAAAAATAAATAGAGACACAAACATATACGGATACAATCAATAAGCATAATATTACATTTAAGTTGATATATACATTTCCTAATAATATTATCATTATTATTATTATATATAACATTAACAAAATGAAGACAATTTTTATCAAGAAAAAGGTTTGAATAGAAATCCTTTCCTGATGAATAAAATAGCAAACAAACAATGTTTCCAAAAATCCTGAAAAAACAGGAGAGAGGTTTTCTGAATTTTGTTTAAAGAGGCGGAGCTTTCTCTTTAAATAGGGAGGCAGCTGCAGACAGACTCACATTTGCCAGTTGAACTGTGCAGCATACACTACACTGCTATTGAGCCTATACACCTCTCACAATTGTTTGGATTGATTTATTTAATTGATCTAAAGTTATTTAATTCACTGTTTTGATTTGTTTACTAAAACAACTTTTTTACATCTTTCTTTTTGTTTCTCATTCTTTTTTCTACATATACAATCTTTTTGTTTCTATTTTTCAATTTTAAGGCAGGTCGACGCCTGAAGAAGGTTGTAGTTCAACCGAAACGTTGCGCAATTGACTTGCCTGTTTCTCAATTAGATAAAAACAACTTTTTTTCAATTTTTTTTATTTATTAAAAAACATTTCTCAATCATCCGATTGAAAATGTTTCTTTATCAAAAAAATCCCCAACCCAGACAGGGATGGCATGAGCCAACCTCGCGTTGGAGGAGCTACAGTGATGTGGTGGCAGGGAGGTATAAACCCCCACCTCCACCCAAAACACAAAATCGCTATCAACTCACAATGGTGAGAAATTTTTGGAACAGGGGGGAACGCCAATTTAGACGATCCCCTCAACGAAAAACTTCAAATTCTCAGTATTCATATACCGGATTTACATCCAGGTCTACATCCAGGTCTAAGAGTGGGAATTACAGGGACACCTACTACCTGAGACAAAAATCCAATTCCGGAGTGAATGCAAAGAGAGTTACAAACACCCAAAATCAACCTCATAACAAACCCCCACCCACATCAGATACACACAACCCTAACTACCAGAAATTCAGCCTTCTGGTTAAAAAAACATTCGAGCTTCTCAGATCATACCACCATCACCATAAGACTCAATGTGCCCAGAATACACAACCCATTACTTTCTCACGGCTAACGAATTACCTTACTGAGGTAATCAAACCAGCTAAAATAACACCACTCACCAAAACCCTAATTGAGGGTAATGCTAAAAACTGGGCATACACCACACAACTGATCCTTCAGGATCATTACACCCAGTGCATAGCCCGGGAGGTTGAGGAACTGGCCAAAATAATGTTGAAGGAATGGGAGCCGGCCTTTGACATTGCAGTGAGGTGGTACAAGAACAAATTTGGGAAAAGACACCTCACAGAGGCGATCGAAGAAGTCAAAACACGACTTTTGACACTGGCCAATAAAACACACAGGACCCTTGAGTTTCTTGAGGTCATTCCACAGGTGGAGGAAGCAGTGGAGATTAACTTATCTCCACCTCCCACCCGAAATTGGCATTCGCCTCCTTCGGACCCCAATACGCCACCACCTCCACCAGGTCCACAATCTCCTATAACTCTCCCACCTCCACCCGAACCACAACCTCCCACACCTCTCCCACAGAGGACACCTAAACAGTCTAGGGACTCCCTTCAGACACCAAAACCCCATACGTCCAATCCAGTCGTGGTGGACCCGGATGATATCCCAGATCTCTTCACCATCCACACCTGTTCAGCTACTGAGGTGACGGTTGAGACATCTACCCCAAGGGTCACACGTCCACCCGAGGGCATTGCCCAGGACATGACGACTCATGTAGTCATGGTCCACCCCGGAATTCCCAACCCCCAACTAAATCAGCTGTCACAGGGGAGCCCCCAAATAGGCACCACAGGTGATACAATGGTGGACGATTTAATCTGTATCTCAGACCAGGAAGTAGAGAATAGTACTCTACCGATGCCCCAACTGACTCCGATCAGGGCCATCTCTACACCCCCCCGAACGTTCAAGCCAACCAGACACCTGAACACCCTTAGGAAGGTGTCCACCTGGTCTTTAACGGTTAGGAAAAAGTGGTGTATTATTGGTGACTCAAACCTCAGTAAAATTCCTCCGCATGACCTGGAGGACTTACAGATAGATAGCTATCCAGGGGCCACATTCAGGCATGCTGAGGCATTTATAGCCAAAGCCATCTTGCACACTGAGGTAGAGGCCATTATTCTCTCTTTTGGCATCAATCACAGGGCCCAAAAACAACAGGAAACGGCCATCAAGCAACTCCAGAGAGCCGTAAAAGCTACAAAAGTCCGCTTTCCACACGCAGCCATTTGGATCCCCCTGATTAATCACAGCCGGAACCTGAAAAAAGAGGAAATAGCAGCATTAGCGGAATTGAATGCACATATTAAAAGGAATATGCCCTACTTACCTCTGTTGCCAGAGACACGTTTCCAGGTCTCTCAGGATGGGATCCATTGGACAGCGAGCTGTGCAAAGGCGATGCTGGACCATTGGTGCCAGCACCTAAACTTCAAAGCCCTGTGAACCCCAGGGGGGGTCAAGAGAGAGGTCTGGAGGTGGTGAACCTTTCCAGCCACTTCAGACCCACAGAGGACCAATATAGGGTCCTAAGTAAGGGCTTAACATTTGTTCCTACACCTAGGATCAACCGGGGTATGAAAAAGCAGCTCCTTCTAGAAATGCAGCAGTATCACAGAAGGCTGCTTTTAACTGCTTACTTTAAATACAGGAAAGAAAGAGAACCCCTCCCCTTTACTCCCAAGACAGAATGGACCCCCAAACTGTCTCAAGTCCCCAATCAGGTTAGGAGGGTCATCAGAGCGGACAGATATGCGTTCCGAAGCCTCCCGTGGAATCCCGTACAACGGACGAACCTGAGTGTTCCCGAGAGACGGGCATTAGCCCAGCTCAAATCAAACCGGAACGTGGTGATTAAGCCGGCGGATAAGGGCAGTGCAGCTGTCATTATGGACAGGGCCGCCTACGTTCGGGAGGCCCACCGTCAGCTTCATCAACCACAATATTACCAAAAATTGGATCAACCCCTATCGGACACTACAGGCCCTGTAGTTAGGAAGATCCTAACAAAATTGAAGGAGGAGGGCTACATTAATAGAAGGCAACTCCTTTACCTGATGGGGCCAGACAGCCCACGCCAACGCCGTTTCTATCTGCTCCCTAAAATCCATAAGGACCCCCAAACATGGAGTGTGCCCTTTCAGATGCCCCCAGGCCGCCCCATTGTCTCCGACTGTGGCAGTGACACTTATGCCACGGCGGAGTACATTGAGTACTTTTTGAACCCACTTAGCACCAGGCACCCCAGTTATGTCAGGGACACGTACGACTTTTTGGACAGAATTAGAACAATTGACTTGCCAGAACACTGTTTCCTCTTCACCATCGACGTGGACAGCTTATATACCAACATTGACACGACAGCGGGATTGACTGCAGTCAAGGAATGGTTTGACAGGTACCCGGACAAACTTAGGCCAGATCAACATCTTCTGGACCTATTGAAGATCAACTTGGTCCAAAATGACTTTGAATTTAATTCAGAGTACTTTTTGCAAGTCAAGGGCACCGCTATGGGAAAGAAATTTGCCCCCTCCTATGCCAATATTTTTATGGCCAAATGGGAGGAGGGAGCCCTAGCCACTTGGCCTGTCAAGCCACTTCACTATTACCGTTTCTTGGACGACATATGGGGTGTCTGGGCTGGGTCGGAACTGGAGTTCCAGAAATTTGTAAACCACCTCAATCAATTTGATCCCTCTATCAAAGTCAAACACACTATACACCCATCAGAAGTCACCTTTCTTGACACAGTCACATATAAGGGCGATGATTTCTCTAAAACTCATCGGTTGCAGGTAAGGGTTCACTTCAAGGAAACGGACACCCACGCCCTCCTACATAAACAGAGCTTCCACCCTAAGCATACTTTCAAGGGTGTTATTAAATCACAGCTCCTCAGGTTCCAGAGGATAAGTTCCAAAATGGAGGAGTTTTGGTGGGCGACTAGAACCCTATTTGGTGCGCTGAGGAAAAGAGGGTACTCCCGTTCCTTCCTCAGAGGGTGCCTGAAGTTGTTCCGGACCTCCAACTCACAGAAAAAGAAAACACCGTTGGAGGACATCGAAATCATCCCCTTTGTGTCGACTTTTTCGGACAGTAGTGTGATCCTGAATAGACGGGTCAAAGGGAACTTTAACAAATTCATGGGGGAGGGGGAAATTCTCCATGGACATAGGGTTATTTCAGCCTACAAAAAGAATCCCAACTTAAGGGACCAATTGGTCAGGGCGTCACTGGCCCCACCCCAGCAACGTAAAAGGAAGACCAAAATAGAGTCCCAGTTTTGTCCCAAACGGTACATCTCCAACCCCAGAACCAAGGAGGTCTTCACAGTTGGGGACGCATTCAGTCCAAGGATCCCTAATTGTGTTTACTTAATTTATTGCAATAAATGCAAACTACAGTATGTAGGTGAGACTGTAAATACTTTGGCTACCAGAATGATGCAACACAACCATAATATTAGAAAGGGGAGGGACATTCATACTTGGGTTGTCAAGCACTTTTGCAAGCATGGTTTGGGGGAACTAAAATGCATGGTGCTTGAACACAATAATAATTGGACTTGTAATGCCCGACGAAGGGCGGAAGGGAAATGGATCGGGAGACTAGGCTCACAACACCCATGGGGTTTGAATGAGAAGGGACACAAGGGATGATCGGGGTGGAAGGCCAGGCAGGCCCGTGCCTAACGTGTGCTTCAGTCTGACTGAGGCCACGGTCCGGGGTCCGTAACCCTAATCCCATCCCAACTCCTAACCCTAACCCCAACTCCTAACCCCAACTCCTAACCCCAACCCTAACCCCAACCCCAGCCCTAACCCCAACCCCAGCCCTAACCCCAACCCCGGCACTAACCCTAAACCCCAACCCCTAATCCTAAAACCCAACCCTAATCCCAATCCCTAACCCTAATTCCAACTCCTAACCCCAACCCCAACTCCTAACCCCAACCCTAACCCCACCTCCTAGCCCTAACCCCAACCCCAGCCCTAACCCCAACCCTAACCCCCAAATCCTAAAACCCAACCCTAATCCTAATCCCAACCCCTAACCCTAATCCCCAACCCTAACCCTAATTCCAACTCTTAACCCCAACTCCTAACCCTAACCCCACCTCCTAACCCCAACCCCAGCCCTAACCCCAACCCCGGCCCTAACCCTAAACCCCAACCCCTAATCCTAAAACCCAACCCTAATCCTAATCCCAACCCCTAACCCTAATTCCAACTCCTAACCCCAACCCCAACTCCTAACCCCAAATCCTAAAACCCAACCCTAATCCTAATCCCTAACCCTAATCCCCAACCCTAACCCTAATCCCAACCCCTGACCCTAACCCCAACCCTAAACCCCAACCCCAACCCTAATCCAGCCAGTGCCGCCACTACCACCTTGTTCCATCCATTTGGTCTGCCAGTTGAGCCGGAAACCATACCTGAAAGGGAAAAGAGAGCATTAGTTATTAATGACAACACAACAAAATTGCTACCTAATACCACCTTGATCTATCCATTCAATCTGCCGATGGAGCCGGAAACCGCACCTGAAAAGGAAGGAAAAAGAGCATCAGTTATTGATAACAACAAAAATAATAACAACTAAATAAGATTGCTTCTTAATACCACCTTCATCTGTCCATCCAGTCCGCCAATTTAGTCGGAAACTATACCTGAAAAGGAAGGAGAGAAAAGAGCATTAGTTAATAATAACAAAACAAACAAGATTGCTTAATTACTGGAAAGAATATATTCCTATTGGAGTCAGAATTCAATCACATAAAAAAATAAATAGAGACACAAACATATACGGATACAATCAATAAGCATAATATTACATTTAAGTTGATATATACATTTCCTAATAATATTATCATTATTATTATTATATATAACATTAACAAAATGAAGACAATTTTTATCAAGAAAAAGGTTTGAATAGAAATCCTTTCCTGATGAATAAAATAGCAAACAAACAATGTTTCCAAAAATCCTGAAAAAACAGGAGAGAGGTTTTCTGAATTTTGTTTAAAGAGGCGGAGCTTTCTCTTTAAATAGGGAGGCAGCTGCAGACAGACTCACATTTGCCAGTTGAACTGTGCAGCATACACTACACTGCTATTGAGCCTATACACCTCTCACAATTGTTTGGATTGATTTATTTAATTGATCTAAAGTTATTTAATTCACTGTTTTGATTTGTTTACTAAAACAACTTTTTTACATCTTTCTTTTTGTTTCTCATTCTTTTTTCTACATATACAATCTTTTTGTTTCTATTTTTCAATTTTAAGGCAGGTCGACGCCTGAAGAAGGTTGTAGTTCAACCGAAACGTTGCGCAATTGACTTGCCTGTTTCTCAATTAGATAAAAACAACTTTTTTTCAATTTTTTTTATTTATTAAAAAACATTTCTCAATCATCCGATTGAAAATGTTTCTTTATCAAAAAAATCCCCAACCCAGACAGGGATGGCATGAGCCAACCTCGCGTTGGAGGAGCTACAGTGATGTGGTGGCAGGGAGGTATAAACCCCCACCTCCACCCAAAACACAAAATCGCTATCAACTCACAATGGTGAGAAATTTTTGGAACAGGGGGGAACGCCAATTTAGACGATCCCCTCAACGAAAAACTTCAAATTCTCAGTATTCATATACCGGATTTACATCCAGGTCTACATCCAGGTCTAAGAGTGGGAATTACAGGGACACCTACTACCTGAGACAAAAATCCAATTCCGGAGTGAATGCAAAGAGAGTTACAAACACCCAAAATCAACCTCATAACAAACCCCCACCCACATCAGATACACACAACCCTAACTACCAGAAATTCAGCCTTCTGGTTAAAAAAACATTCGAGCTTCTCAGATCATACCACCATCACCATAAGACTCAATGTGCCCAGAATACACAACCCATTACTTTCTCACGGCTAACGAATTACCTTACTGAGGTAATCAAACCAGCTAAAATAACACCACTCACCAAAACCCTAATTGAGGGTAATGCTAAAAACTGGGCATACACCACACAACTGATCCTTCAGGATCATTACACCCAGTGCATAGCCCGGGAGGTTGAGGAACTGGCCAAAATAATGTTGAAGGAATGGGAGCCGGCCTTTGACATTGCAGTGAGGTGGTACAAGAACAAATTTGGGAAAAGACACCTCACAGAGGCGATCGAAGAAGTCAAAACACGACTTTTGACACTGGCCAATAAAACACACAGGACCCTTGAGTTTCTTGAGGTCATTCCACAGGTGGAGGAAGCAGTGGAGATTAACTTATCTCCACCTCCCACCCGAAATTGGCATTCGCCTCCTTCGGACCCCAATACGCCACCACCTCCACCAGGTCCACAATCTCCTATAACTCTCCCACCTCCACCCGAACCACAACCTCCCACACCTCTCCCACAGAGGACACCTAAACAGTCTAGGGACTCCCTTCAGACACCAAAACCCCATACGTCCAATCCAGTCGTGGTGGACCCGGATGATATCCCAGATCTCTTCACCATCCACACCTGTTCAGCTACTGAGGTGACGGTTGAGACATCTACCCCAAGGGTCACACGTCCACCCGAGGGCATTGCCCAGGACATGACGACTCATGTAGTCATGGTCCACCCCGGAATTCCCAACCCCCAACTAAATCAGCTGTCACAGGGGAGCCCCCAAATAGGCACCACAGGTGATACAATGGTGGACGATTTAATCTGTATCTCAGACCAGGAAGTAGAGAATAGTACTCTACCGATGCCCCAACTGACTCCGATCAGGGCCATCTCTACACCCCCCCGAACGTTCAAGCCAACCAGACACCTGAACACCCTTAGGAAGGTGTCCACCTGGTCTTTAACGGTTAGGAAAAAGTGGTGTATTATTGGTGACTCAAACCTCAGTAAAATTCCTCCGCATGACCTGGAGGACTTACAGATAGATAGCTATCCAGGGGCCACATTCAGGCATGCTGAGGCATTTATAGCCAAAGCCATCTTGCACACTGAGGTAGAGGCCATTATTCTCTCTTTTGGCATCAATCACAGGGCCCAAAAACAACAGGAAACGGCCATCAAGCAACTCCAGAGAGCCGTAAAAGCTACAAAAGTCCGCTTTCCACACGCAGCCATTTGGATCCCCCTGATTAATCACAGCCGGAACCTGAAAAAAGAGGAAATAGCAGCATTAGCGGAATTGAATGCACATATTAAAAGGAATATGCCCTACTTACCTCTGTTGCCAGAGACACGTTTCCAGGTCTCTCAGGATGGGATCCATTGGACAGCGAGCTGTGCAAAGGCGATGCTGGACCATTGGTGCCAGCACCTAAACTTCAAAGCCCTGTGAACCCCAGGGGGGGTCAAGAGAGAGGTCTGGAGGTGGTGAACCTTTCCAGCCACTTCAGACCCACAGAGGACCAATATAGGGTCCTAAGTAAGGGCTTAACATTTGTTCCTACACCTAGGATCAACCGGGGTATGAAAAAGCAGCTCCTTCTAGAAATGCAGCAGTATCACAGAAGGCTGCTTTTAACTGCTTACTTTAAATACAGGAAAGAAAGAGAACCCCTCCCCTTTACTCCCAAGACAGAATGGACCCCCAAACTGTCTCAAGTCCCCAATCAGGTTAGGAGGGTCATCAGAGCGGACAGATATGCGTTCCGAAGCCTCCCGTGGAATCCCGTACAACGGACGAACCTGAGTGTTCCCGAGAGACGGGCATTAGCCCAGCTCAAATCAAACCGGAACGTGGTGATTAAGCCGGCGGATAAGGGCAGTGCAGCTGTCATTATGGACAGGGCCGCCTACGTTCGGGAGGCCCACCGTCAGCTTCATCAACCACAATATTACCAAAAATTGGATCAACCCCTATCGGACACTACAGGCCCTGTAGTTAGGAAGATCCTAACAAAATTGAAGGAGGAGGGCTACATTAATAGAAGGCAACTCCTTTACCTGATGGGGCCAGACAGCCCACGCCAACGCCGTTTCTATCTGCTCCCTAAAATCCATAAGGACCCCCAAACATGGAGTGTGCCCTTTCAGATGCCCCCAGGCCGCCCCATTGTCTCCGACTGTGGCAGTGACACTTATGCCACGGCGGAGTACATTGAGTACTTTTTGAACCCACTTAGCACCAGGCACCCCAGTTATGTCAGGGACACGTACGACTTTTTGGACAGAATTAGAACAATTGACTTGCCAGAACACTGTTTCCTCTTCACCATCGACGTGGACAGCTTATATACCAACATTGACACGACAGCGGGATTGACTGCAGTCAAGGAATGGTTTGACAGGTACCCGGACAAACTTAGGCCAGATCAACATCTTCTGGACCTATTGAAGATCAACTTGGTCCAAAATGACTTTGAATTTAATTCAGAGTACTTTTTGCAAGTCAAGGGCACCGCTATGGGAAAGAAATTTGCCCCCTCCTATGCCAATATTTTTATGGCCAAATGGGAGGAGGGAGCCCTAGCCACTTGGCCTGTCAAGCCACTTCACTATTACCGTTTCTTGGACGACATATGGGGTGTCTGGGCTGGGTCGGAACTGGAGTTCCAGAAATTTGTAAACCACCTCAATCAATTTGATCCCTCTATCAAAGTCAAACACACTATACACCCATCAGAAGTCACCTTTCTTGACACAGTCACATATAAGGGCGATGATTTCTCTAAAACTCATCGGTTGCAGGTAAGGGTTCACTTCAAGGAAACGGACACCCACGCCCTCCTACATAAACAGAGCTTCCACCCTAAGCATACTTTCAAGGGTGTTATTAAATCACAGCTCCTCAGGTTCCAGAGGATAAGTTCCAAAATGGAGGAGTTTTGGTGGGCGACTAGAACCCTATTTGGTGCGCTGAGGAAAAGAGGGTACTCCCGTTCCTTCCTCAGAGGGTGCCTGAAGTTGTTCCGGACCTCCAACTCACAGAAAAAGAAAACACCGTTGGAGGACATCGAAATCATCCCCTTTGTGTCGACTTTTTCGGACAGTAGTGTGATCCTGAATAGACGGGTCAAAGGGAACTTTAACAAATTCATGGGGGAGGGGGAAATTCTCCATGGACATAGGGTTATTTCAGCCTACAAAAAGAATCCCAACTTAAGGGACCAATTGGTCAGGGCGTCACTGGCCCCACCCCAGCAACGTAAAAGGAAGACCAAAATAGAGTCCCAGTTTTGTCCCAAACGGTACATCTCCAACCCCAGAACCAAGGAGGTCTTCACAGTTGGGGACGCATTCAGTCCAAGGATCCCTAATTGTGTTTACTTAATTTATTGCAATAAATGCAAACTACAGTATGTAGGTGAGACTGTAAATACTTTGGCTACCAGAATGATGCAACACAACCATAATATTAGAAAGGGGAGGGACATTCATACTTGGGTTGTCAAGCACTTTTGCAAGCATGGTTTGGGGGAACTAAAATGCATGGTGCTTGAACACAATAATAATTGGACTTGTAATGCCCGACGAAGGGCGGAAGGGAAATGGATCGGGAGACTAGGCTCACAACACCCATGGGGTTTGAATGAGAAGGGACACAAGGGATGATCGGGGTGGAAGGCCAGGCAGGCCCGTGCCTAACGTGTGCTTCAGTCTGACTGAGGCCACGGTCCGGGGTCCGTAACCCTAATCCCATCCCAACTCCTAACCCTAACCCCAACTCCTAACCCCAACTCCTAACCCCAACCCTAACCCCAACCCCAGCCCTAACCCCAACCCCAGCCCTAACCCCAACCCCGGCCCTAACCCTAAACCCCAACCCCTAATCCTAAAACCCAACCCTAATCCCAATCCCTAACCCTAATTCCAACTCCTAACCCCAACCCCAACTCCTAACCCCAACCCTAACCCCACCTCCTAGCCCTAACCCCAACCCCAGCCCTAACCCCAACCCTAACCCCCAAATCCTAAAACCCAACCCTAATCCTAATCCCAACCCCTAACCCTAATCCCCAACCCTAACCCTAATTCCAACTCTTAACCCCAACTCCTAACCCTAACCCCACCTCCTAACCCCAACCCCAGCCCTAACCCCAACCCCGGCCCTAACCCTAAACCCCAACCCCTAATCCTAAAACCCAACCCTAATCCTAATCCCAACCCCTAACCCTAATTCCAACTCCTAACCCCAACCCCAACTCCTAACCCCAAATCCTAAAACCCAACCCTAATCCTAATCCCTAACCCTAATCCCCAACCCTAACCCTAATCCCAACCCCTGACCCTAACCCCAACCCTAAACCCCAACCCCAACCCTAACCCTAACCCTAACCCTAACCCTAACCCTAATCCTAACCCCAACCCCAAATCCTAGCCCTAATCCTAACCCCAACCCTAATCCTAATCCTAACCCTAACCCTAACCCCAACCCCAAATCCTAGCCCCAACCCCAAATCCTAACCCTAATCCTAACCCCAACCCTAACCCTAACCCTAACCCCAACCCTAACCCCAACCCTAATCCTAACCTCAGTCCTGAAACCCAACCCCAATCCTAAAGTAGGGCCCCGACCTTAAGCCCTAACTCTAACCCTAATTCCTGGCTTTACACTTGTATGAAAACTAATATTTTTTTTGAAGAGGGGTATTTCTTAATCCTAGCTTGTTTTAGTTACTAATTATTTGGGTACGTTCAAGTATATGTTGATCTATTTATTTTCTTTGTCTAATACTAGTTTTTATATGTTTCTGTGTATAGATGTGTACATGTACATATGTATATGCATATGTTTTGTTATTTAGTATAACTTATTTTATATATTATATATTATATATTATATATTGTATATTATTTTTATAGATTTATATATATATATATATATATATATATATATTTTAAGTATAAAACGGTATATAACATTAAATAATAGAATTTGTTATTATGATTTATTATATATTATTAGGTTATATCATCATTTTTTTTCATTAATAACACCCTGCTCTATATATGTTTTATATCTTACTATTTTTCATAACAAAAAAAAGGGAAGGAACATTTGGCCAACAACAAAAAAGATTTGGGAGAGAAAAGGGAGGGGCCGCGTGTGTGTGTGAGGGAGGCTGTATACAGGGGAGAGGAACAGAGGCTGCTCATTTCGGGTTTGGCTTTTGACAGAGCAACATCTCCTTATTGTTTGATGCCTGTAGCCAAACTTTTTTTTCCATTATTATTGGTGATTGTGCCCTAGCCTGAAGAAGACCGTAGCGGTCGAAACGTCGCGACAGGGCACAGTTTTTTTTGGGGAGTTTTCAGTTTTGATGCTGTTTTAGTTTGATTTTTCGTTTTGGATTATTGAAAACATTTCATTTAGTTACTTTACATTCTTAAAATTGAAAAAAACAACATAAAAATACAAAAACCAAAAAAAAGTAATAACAAAACAATAAAAACAATATTTTCATTTGTTTAAAACATTTTATTGTCACAGACAGAGATAAGTTTTGGTTGTTCATGAGCCATAGGGCTCAACAGCAGTGGACGGAGGTCCGCTACAATAGACGGGGAGTATCTTCCCGTAGCACGGTTTCTCAGGCACGGCCCGGGGATCGATGGAGAGCGGAATCACGAGGGATGGCCTGTGCATTTCCGGTCCCTCGAGAGGGGGTACCGGTTCCTTGCTTTTTCCCTAACCGGCCTGTGCCTCCCTTGACGGTTTCTGCTCCTGTTCGGTCCTCGTTGTCGTCCAGATATGTCGAACCCCAAACTGGATCTGATCCGGGACCCATAAAGAGGTCTTATGCGGATGTGGTCCGTCAGTTTCATTCCCGACCACTTCAGGGTCGAACTCATGGGCCTGGTCACCAGGAGGCTGTGAATTTGCAACGCAGACACCTCTTCACAGTAAGACAGCAACAGGTTCCACCCACTGATCCTAAGTTTGCAAAACTGGTGCGTTCCCTATATAAGATCATTAAAATGGTGCACCATCTGCAAAACGTTACTCCAGAGGCAGGCAAACAAGGTCCGAGAATGATTGCTCGTATGGTGGATATCTTGGCCTCCCTTATAAAGCCAGCCGTTCCAACCGAAAACACGGTGGACATGATAGTTGGAAATGCTAAAAATTGGGGGCATACTACGTTGGTTATTTTGCAAGATCACTATAGGGAGGGATTGGAGCGTATGTTGAAAGATTGGACTGAGCAGTTTGACCCTGATTGGAAGGCTGCTTTTGAGGTGGCCACGAGGTGGGCCAGGCGAAATCTACCCAGAGTAAAACAGGAGGTCTTGGACCACGCAGAGGCCTTGATCATGTCCTGTGGGGAAACAAGGGGGGAACGAATGGGGGAAGGAGAGAGTTCCGAGGGGAGTCTCCAACAGGATGATGTTGAGAGGACGAGAAGACCAAGGGGAAGGGGGCTTTCAGATTCCCAGACACTGTTTCTGGAAGAAATAGTACAGGTCCATTCAGATCCAGTACCAGTGGTTCCAAAACAAAGAGTTCCTCCAAAACAAACAACAAAAACTCCACCAGTAGCCCGGGACACATGTACGGTTGCTACAATGACAGAACGGAGGGTTGAGGACTCAGTTAAATGGGAGGGGGAAGAGATAGGGGAAGGAGAATGGGACAAAGGCTCCCAGGGGGCACGGGAATCTCCTAAAGAACAGAGGACCTCTAGGAGGTCTCAGGGGCAAATTCCACATCCAGGTAGAGGTATGGAAATGGAGAGAAATCAGGAACAATTACAAGGGTGCATGACAGGAACAGATTCGAAAAAAGGGGGGACGGGGACGGAGGAGCCCTTTTTATTGGAACTAAATCCATCGACGGATTTGGATAAAACCCCAACATTGAAGCCCCAAGTCATACGACATTTGGTTCAGGTACACATGGATGCAGGGGCAATGGACCTCTTGGAAGACCTGCAAGACCCGCTGTCTCAAGACTCAACAGGTAGTCACACTTCCACCCCCAAATCCAATGTCTACAAGCCCACGAGACATATCAATACGGGTCGAAAGTTGGAGGACTGGGATTTAAGGGTCATGAAAAAATGGATCGTCTTGGGAGATTCCAATCTGTCTCGAATTCCAGCGCACTCCGTTCCAGACTTGCAGATTGATAGCTTTCCGGGGGCAAATTTTCGGCATGCCGAGGCCTTAATGGCAAAAGCTACCATCCGGGTGGGGGTGGAGAAAGTGGTGTTGGCATTTGGATTGAATAGTCGTACACAGAAGGCTAAGGAAACGGCCATCAAGCAGATGCAGGCTGCAGTTAGGACGGCGAAGAGAAGGTTCCCGGATGCCGAAATTTGGATCCCAATGATCAATTATTCGTCTTCCCTTGCCGTGCAGGAACGTGAGACCCTTCACAAGTTAAATGCACATATTTCTAGGAACATGCCGTTCATTGAGCCCCTGCATAGGGCCAAGTTCCAAACAGAAGCTGACCACCTGCATTGGACAAAAGAAACGGCTCGAGCCATCCTTGACCATTGGGTGGCGTTTTTAAACTTGGAAGCCCCATAAGCCTTGTGAAGGAGGGGCTGGAAGGGTCTCAACTCCCTTCTTCTCAAAATGTCATCATATTGGCAAAGAACTTCCGTCCTACGAAGGTGCAGGTCGACCTCTTAAATAGGGGATTGACCTTCATACCAACGATTAACATAGGTAAGGGGCAAAAGAACCAATTGCAATTGGATATTCAAAATTACCATAGGAAAATAAAATTAGCTGTATTCTTTAAAAACGAGAACAATGAGGGCGGGATAAAATTTGCTCCATTTATGCCAAAATCGGTTTGGACACCACCGCCATATGATTTGCCTGAGGAAATCAGGTTATTAGTGGCCAAAGACTTGCAAGATTTTCGGGAAAAATTTAGATTTCATAAAGAGGGGCCAAATTTATCACAGGAAGAAGTGAGAGCACTGAGTGACTTAAGGAACAATAAGCATATTGTTATCAAGCCGGCAGACAAGGGTAGTTCGGTGGTGATTATGGGACGGGACCAGTACATTTTTGAGGTTCAGCGCCAATTAAAGGACACGATTTATTATAAAAAATTAAAAGAGCCGGTCTACTTAAAAACGGTACCGATAGTTCATTCCATTATAGACACATTAAAAAACAAGGGATTCATTAGTAGTAAACAAGGGCAATATTTAAAAGGGGATAAGGAACCGAGGGAACGGCGATTTTATATTTTACCAAAAATTCATAAAGATCCTAAAAGTTGGACTGTGCCTTACGAGATTCCCCCTGGAAGGCCAATTGTCTCGGACTGTGGATCGGAAACATATCAAACGGCAGAGTTCATAGATTATCATCTCAATCCATTGGCTGTCATTCACCCTTCATATGTGAAGGACACGTACCATTTTCTTGAGATTGTTAAACAATTGAAAGTTCCAGAACAGTCTATGCTTTTTAGTATAGACGTAGAGAGTTTATATACAAACATAGATATTAAATCGGGATTGGAAGTGGTTAAAAAAATCTTTGAAAAAAATCCAAACCCCAACAGACCGGATGAGGAACTTCTACAATTATTGGAGATTAATTTGACCAAAAATGATTTTGTATTTAATGGGAAATATTATTTGCAAATTAAGGGGACCGCAATGGGGAAGAGGTTTGCCCCCGCATACGCCAATATATTTATGGCTAATTGGGAGGAAGAAGCTCTGGCAAAAAGTCCCAAGAAGCCTCTTCACTATTTACGATACTTGGACGATATCTGGGGGATTTGGTGTCACACGAAAAAGGATTTTGAGGACTTCATGGAAATTCTTAATGGTCATGATCCATCGATTAAGTTAAAACACACAACACACCATCAGTCCATTGATTTCCTAGATACTACAATTTACAAAGGACCAGCGTTTGAGGGGAGTAACAGATTGGATGTTAAAGTTTTCTTTAAGGAGACGGATACTCATGCTTTGTTGTTTAGGACTAGTTTTCATCCACAACATACATTTAAGGGATTGGTGAAATCACAGTTATTGCGTTTTCACAGGATTTGTACTCAAACAAGCAGTTTTTGGGAAGCAGTAAAGATTTTATTTGGGTCCTTGAGAAAAAGGGGGTACTCGAGGTCATTTTTGAGACAATGTCTAAAAACCTTTAGGGAGGTAAAAGGCACATCAGATAACAGGATTATTCCTTTGATCACTAGGTACTCATCCATGAGTAAAACCCTAAACAGGATTATGAAGGACAATTATGAGGCCTATATACATAATACTGGAGTTTTGACTGATTTCCAGGTAATTTCAGCATATAGAAAAAACAGAAACTTACGAGATTATCTGGTTAGAGCCAAACTAGAACCTGTACAACAGGACAAAAGGGGACTCAAATTGGATTCATTTTCAGTTTTGACATATGTTAGAAATAAAATGAATAAGACAATCTATAAAATTAATCAAAAATTTACGCCACAAACTCAGAATTGTGTTTATATGATTTTCTGTACAAAGTGTGGGAAACAATATGTTGGAGAAACAAAGAATTCGATTAAGACAAGAATGTGGCAACATAGATACACAATTAAACATAAAAAAGAGATGTACACTCCCTTGGTTAGACACTTTATTTTACATGGCATACAGGCACTTAGAGTGGCAGGTTTACAGAGCAATTTATGTTGGTCAGACAAGCAAAGAAAAGGCTATGAAAGACGGTGGATTTTTAGGTTACAGACACAGGAACCGGTGGGTCTTAATCTTAAGTATAATTAAAGTTTAGCGCACAGTCAGATCACAGATGAGTACGGCATTTTTTCCCCCCCGACCCCTACCGTTTGGTTTGGTTGGAATCCTAACCCCAGAACACACGGGATTTTCCAATAAAGACCTAACCCTAACCCCAACCCTAATCCCAACCCTAATCCTAGCCCTAATCCTAACCCCAACCCTAATCCTAACCCTAACCCCAAATCCTAGCCCTAATCCTAACCCCAACCCTAATCCTAACCCTAACCCCAACCCCAAATCCTAGCCCCTACCCCAAATCCTAGCCCTAATCCTAACCCTAATCCTAACCCCAACCCCAACCCTAACCCCAACCCTAATCCTAACCTCAGTCCTGAAACCCAACCCCAATCCTAAAGTAGGGCCCCGACCTTAAGCCCTAACTCTAACCCTAATTCCTGGCTTTACACTTGTATGAAAACTAATATTTTTTTTGAAGAGGGGTATTTCTTAATCCTAGCTTGTTTTAGTTACTAATTATTTGGGTACGTTCAAGTATATGTTGATCTATTTATTTTCTTTGTCTAATACTAGTTTTTATATGTTTCTGTGTATAGATGTGTACATGTACATATGTATATGCATATGTTTTGTTATTTAGTATAACTTATTTTATATATTATATATTATATATTATATATTGTATATTATTTTTATAGATTTATATATATATATATATATATATATATATTTTAAGTATAAAACGGTATATAACATTAAATAATAGAATTTGTTATTATGATTTATTATATATTATTAGGTTATATCATTTTTTTTCATTAATAACACCCTGCTCTATATATGTTTTATATCTTACTATTTTTCATAACAAAAAAAAGGGAAGGAACATTTGGCCAACAACAAAAAAGATTTGGGAGAGAAAAGGGAGGGGCCGCGTGTGTGTGTGAGGGAGGCTGTATACAGGGGAGAGGAACAGAGGCTGCTCATTTCGGGTTTGGCTTTTGACAGAGCAACATCTCCTTATTGTTTGATGCCTGTAGCCAAACTTTTTTTTCCATTATTATTGGTGATTGTGCCCTAGCCTGAAGAAGACCGTAGCGGTCGAAACGTCGCGACAGGGCACAGTTTTTTTTGGGGAGTTTTCAGTTTTGATGCTGTTTTAGTTTGATTTTTCGTTTTGGATTATTGAAAACATTTCATTTAGTTACTTTACATTCTTAAAATTGAAAAAAACAACATAAAAATACAAAAACCAAAAAAAAGTAATAACAAAACAATAAAAACAATATTTTCATTTGTTTAAAACATTTTATTGTCACAGACAGAGATAAGTTTTGGTTGTTCATGAGCCATAGGGCTCAACAGCAGTGGACGGAGGTCCGCTACAATAGACGGGGAGTATCTTCCCGTAGCACGGTTTCTCAGGCACGGCCCGGGGATCGATGGAGAGCGGAATCACGAGGGATGGCCTGTGCATTTCCGGTCCCTCGAGAGGGGGTACCGGTTCCTTGCTTTTTCCCTAACCGGCCTGTGCCTCCCTTGACGGTTTCTGCTCCTGTTCGGTCCTCGTTGTCGTCCAGATATGTCGAACCCCAAACTGGATCTGATCCGGGACCCATAAAGAGGTCTTATGCGGATGTGGTCCGTCAGTTTCATTCCCGACCACTTCAGGGTCGAACTCATGGGCCTGGTCACCAGGAGGCTGTGAATTTGCAACGCAGACACCTCTTCACAGTAAGACAGCAACAGGTTCCACCCACTGATCCTAAGTTTGCAAAACTGGTGCGTTCCCTATATAAGATCATTAAAATGGTGCACCATCTGCAAAACGTTACTCCAGAGGCAGGCAAACAAGGTCCGAGAATGATTGCTCGTATGGTGGATATCTTGGCCTCCCTTATAAAGCCAGCCGTTCCAACCGAAAACACGGTGGACATGATAGTTGGAAATGCTAAAAATTGGGGGCATACTACGTTGGTTATTTTGCAAGATCACTATAGGGAGGGATTGGAGCGTATGTTGAAAGATTGGACTGAGCAGTTTGACCCTGATTGGAAGGCTGCTTTTGAGGTGGCCACGAGGTGGGCCAGGCGAAATCTACCCAGAGTAAAACAGGAGGTCTTGGACCACGCAGAGGCCTTGATCATGTCCTGTGGGGAAACAAGGGGGAACGAATGGGGGAAGGAGAGAGTTCCGAGGGGAGTCTCCAACAGGATGATGTTGAGAGGACGAGAAGACCAAGGGGAAGGGGGCTTTCAGATTCCCAGACACTGTTTCTGGAAGAAATAGTACAGGTCCATTCAGATCCAGTACCAGTGGTTCCAAAACAAAGAGTTCCTCCAAAACAAACAACAAAAACTCCACCAGTAGCCCGGGACACATGTACGGTTGCTACAATGACAGAACGGAGGGTTGAGGACTCAGTTAAATGGGAGGGGGAAGAGATAGGGGAAGGAGAATGGGACAAAGGCTCCCAGGGGGCACGGGAATCTCCTAAAGAACAGAGGACCTCTAGGAGGTCTCAGGGGCAAATTCCACATCCAGGTAGAGGTATGGAAATGGAGAGAAATCAGGAACAATTACAAGGGTGCATGACAGGAACAGATTCGAAAAAAGGGGGGACGGGGACGGAGGAGCCCTTTTTATTGGAACTAAATCCATCGACGGATTTGGATAAAACCCCAACATTGAAGCCCCAAGTCATACGACATTTGGTTCAGGTACACATGGATGCAGGGGCAATGGACCTCTTGGAAGACCTGCAAGACCCGCTGTCTCAAGACTCAACAGGTAGTCACACTTCCACCCCCAAATCCAATGTCTACAAGCCCACGAGACATATCAATACGGGTCGAAAGTTGGAGGACTGGGATTTAAGGGTCATGAAAAAATGGATCGTCTTGGGAGATTCCAATCTGTCTCGAATTCCAGCGCACTCCGTTCCAGACTTGCAGATTGATAGCTTTCCGGGGGCAAATTTTCGGCATGCCGAGGCCTTAATGGCAAAAGCTACCATCCGGGTGGGGGTGGAGAAAGTGGTGTTGGCATTTGGATTGAATAGTCGTACACAGAAGGCTAAGGAAACGGCCATCAAGCAGATGCAGGCTGCAGTTAGGACGGCGAAGAGAAGGTTCCCGGATGCCGAAATTTGGATCCCAATGATCAATTATTCGTCTTCCCTTGCCGTGCAGGAACGTGAGACCCTTCACAAGTTAAATGCACATATTTCTAGGAACATGCCGTTCATTGAGCCCCTGCATAGGGCCAAGTTCCAAACAGAAGCTGACCACCTGCATTGGACAAAAGAAACGGCTCGAGCCATCCTTGACCATTGGGTGGCGTTTTTAAACTTGGAAGCCCCATAAGCCTTGTGAAGGAGGGGCTGGAAGGGTCTCAACTCCCTTCTTCTCAAAATGTCATCATATTGGCAAAGAACTTCCGTCCTACGAAGGTGCAGGTCGACCTCTTAAATAGGGGATTGACCTTCATACCAACGATTAACATAGGTAAGGGGCAAAAGAACCAATTGCAATTGGATATTCAAAATTACCATAGGAAAATAAAATTAGCTGTATTCTTTAAAAACGAGAACAATGAGGGCGGGATAAAATTTGCTCCATTTATGCCAAAATCGGTTTGGACACCACCGCCATATGATTTGCCTGAGGAAATCAGGTTATTAGTGGCCAAAGACTTGCAAGATTTTCGGGAAAAATTTAGATTTCATAAAGAGGGGCCAAATTTATCACAGGAAGAAGTGAGAGCACTGAGTGACTTAAGGAACAATAAGCATATTGTTATCAAGCCGGCAGACAAGGGTAGTTCGGTGGTGATTATGGGACGGGACCAGTACATTTTTGAGGTTCAGCGCCAATTAAAGGACACGATTTATTATAAAAAATTAAAAGAGCCGGTCTACTTAAAAACGGTACCGATAGTTCATTCCATTATAGACACATTAAAAAACAAGGGATTCATTAGTAGTAAACAAGGGCAATATTTAAAAGGGGATAAGGAACCGAGGGAACGGCGATTTTATATTTTACCAAAAATTCATAAAGATCCTAAAAGTTGGACTGTGCCTTACGAGATTCCCCCTGGAAGGCCAATTGTCTCGGACTGTGGATCGGAAACATATCAAACGGCAGAGTTCATAGATTATCATCTCAATCCATTGGCTGTCATTCACCCTTCATATGTGAAGGACACGTACCATTTTCTTGAGATTGTTAAACAATTGAAAGTTCCAGAACAGTCTATGCTTTTTAGTATAGACGTAGAGAGTTTATATACAAACATAGATATTAAATCGGGATTGGAAGTGGTTAAAAAAATCTTTGAAAAAAATCCAAACCCCAACAGACCGGATGAGGAACTTCTACAATTATTGGAGATTAATTTGACCAAAAATGATTTTGTATTTAATGGGAAATATTATTTGCAAATTAAGGGGACCGCAATGGGGAAGAGGTTTGCCCCCGCATACGCCAATATATTTATGGCTAATTGGGAGGAAGAAGCTCTGGCAAAAAGTCCCAAGAAGCCTCTTCACTATTTACGATACTTGGACGATATCTGGGGGATTTGGTGTCACACGAAAAAGGATTTTGAGGACTTCATGGAAATTCTTAATGGTCATGATCCATCGATTAAGTTAAAACACACAACACACCATCAGTCCATTGATTTCCTAGATACTACAATTTACAAAGGACCAGCGTTTGAGGGGAGTAACAGATTGGATGTTAAAGTTTTCTTTAAGGAGACGGATACTCATGCTTTGTTGTTTAGGACTAGTTTTCATCCACAACATACATTTAAGGGATTGGTGAAATCACAGTTATTGCGTTTTCACAGGATTTGTACTCAAACAAGCAGTTTTTGGGAAGCAGTAAAGATTTTATTTGGGTCCTTGAGAAAAAGGGGGTACTCGAGGTCATTTTTGAGACAATGTCTAAAAACCTTTAGGGAGGTAAAAGGCACATCAGATAACAGGATTATTCCTTTGATCACTAGGTACTCATCCATGAGTAAAACCCTAAACAGGATTATGAAGGACAATTATGAGGCCTATATACATAATACTGGAGTTTTGACTGATTTCCAGGTAATTTCAGCATATAGAAAAAACAGAAACTTACGAGATTATCTGGTTAGAGCCAAACTAGAACCTGTACAACAGGACAAAAGGGGACTCAAATTGGATTCATTTTCAGTTTTGACATATGTTAGAAATAAAATGAATAAGACAATCTATAAAATTAATCAAAAATTTACGCCACAAACTCAGAATTGTGTTTATATGATTTTCTGTACAAAGTGTGGGAAACAATATGTTGGAGAAACAAAGAATTCGATTAAGACAAGAATGTGGCAACATAGATACACAATTAAACATAAAAAAGAGATGTACACTCCCTTGGTTAGACACTTTATTTTACATGGCATACAGGCACTTAGAGTGGCAGGTTTACAGAGCAATTTATGTTGGTCAGACAAGCAAAGAAAAGGCTATGAAAGACGGTGGATTTTTAGGTTACAGACACAGGAACCGGTGGGTCTTAATCTTAAGTATAATTAAAGTTTAGCGCACAGTCAGATCACAGATGAGTACGGCATTTTTTCCCCCCCGACCCCTACCGTTTGGTTTGGTTGGAATCCTAACCCCAGAACACACGGGATTTTCCAATAAAGACCTAACCCTAACCCCAACCCTAATCCCAACCCTAATCCTAATCCTAGCCCTAATCCTAACCCCAACCCTAATCCTAACCCCAACCCCAAATCCTAGCCCTAATCCTAACCCCAACCCTAATCCTAATCCTTTCCTGGACTGAGCTTATCATCTGGAGAGGAGACCTTCTGGAGGCGGATTTGGTGAATCCTTTGGACATTTCTACAGTGTTTTGGACATCAGACGGATCCTTTCTTGGTCCGGTGGGGTAAGACTTTTTGGCTCGATCCCTACACTAATCAGTTCTTGTCATGGCCACACTGAGTAACAGATTTACTGTCCTAGAGAACTTGCAAGCAGATGGGGTGGAGAATGCAGTACAGACATCACACACTACATTAAACAAACAATATTTTAAACTTATACAGATTGTACATCATACACAAACTATAAGTAATGCCATTCAAACTGATACTTTTCCTAGAGGTATGTTTAAGCAAGTAGACAGATTGACCAAATTTATTAAACCAGCGTGTCCTAATGATAAAGTCTTAAAGTGTGTTGCAGATAACACCAACCAGTGGATGCAGGGGAACATGCGGCTCCTTCTTGACCATTACACGGTGACCCAGTCTAGTTTGTTGTCCAACATTTATGATTGGCTTGATGGTTCTTGGGAACAAGCATGTAAGTGGGCCCGAAATCGTTACAAACATAGGCTGAAAGTTGATACTTTGACTGTGACCAAAAACTTAATTTTGGATCAATGTTCTTTGAATCAGGTGGGGACTGGGGTTCCCCCGTGTCCCTCTGCTGTATCTCCTGTGCAGGCCTTGCCGAACACGGATCCATCAAGACCTGCAGGTCACTCTGGTGAGCCCTCGTCGCGGATCTCCACAAACTCTATCCGACGGGTGTATCCGACAGTGGGGGGCGTGAGTCCCTGCAGGACCAAATCTGTCATTGTGGTTGAGGCTGATGTTCATCACTTGCCTGTAGAAGATTCGGTCTCTTTAGATCATGTCCCAGATGATACTCCAGTGCTTGGGGATAGAATGGTTGACCTACGGGTTGATGGCGAGACACGATTATGTGATTTGGTCACTAGTAATGTAGCTGTTCCAATGTCTCAAACTATCTTGCCCTGCACAGTAAATTTTGACTCCATTAGGGAGGCCGGTTTAGGATTAGATAAAGAGGCTATGATGAAAGGCGCAATAAAGGACTCAGTTCCCTTGACTAAGGTCTTACCTGAAGCCTCGTCTTTAGTTTCACTTACTCCCCGGTCTTCCGTGGTACCCCCAGATCTGTCTTTTTCACCAATTGCAGATACTTCAGTAGGAGATGTTTCATTCAAGGTGACCCCGGCTCAACATGCTGACATGGATAGAACCAGGGCCCCTCGCTTTCCCGTTAAACACCCTAGGTCCACCAGAAAGATTCAGGAGTGGCACCTGAAGGTTTATAAACCGGTAATATTTGTTGGAGATTCTAATCTGGCTCGTATACCACAGTTTTATAACCCTTCAGTACAGGTAGACAGTTTTCCAGGTGCTAATTTTCTACACATTTCTAAGGTCCTGCAGAAACTGACGCCCAACCCGAACACTCAGAAAGTGATTTTGGCCCTTGGTATTAACAACAAAGCTCAGCTGTTCCGACAGACTTCTAAAAAACAACTACAGGAATTGTGGAGATCTGCGGCGACGGCTTTTCCCAACGCGACAGTTTATACCCCTGTTATTCATTTCTCTGATCTGCTCCCTGCCTCTCAACAGGAGAACCTTAGAAAACTCAACGAGTTCATTTGCAATAATTCAAAGTTTCTTAACGAACTTTCTCCTCTCAGGTTCAGGGTAGACCCTAAGGATCCGGTCCACTGGACTAGGCAGACGGCGATCGACATCTTTACATATTGGTCTGACCAATTAAACTGCTGAGTTCGGAAAGGTGTATCTCCATTAAACACACCGTACAAAATAATATTATTAATCTTTCTAAAACATTTGTACTCACAGATTCGCAGGAACAGCTCTTGAGCAAGGGTTTGACTTTTGTGCCGACGCCACGGAGGGTGGTCCCTGGTGAACTTTTGGAAGACGTCCATGCCTTTAACAGAACGCTGAAATTATTGGATTGTTTTGATTATGTATCGAATACAGAACGTCTACCATTTCTTAATAAATCAAATTGGACCCCCAGAATTGAGACGATTTCTTCACCCATTTCAAAATTTATAAGGAAAAATCATAGTTCAGTAACTTCACTCAATTTGTCACTGTCAGATAGGGACAATTTGGTTGCAGATCAGAGATCAGCTTTAATACAATTAAAAAATAACACGGAGATTGTTATTAAACCAGCTGATAAAGGCTCTGCGGTAGTCGTCTTGGACAAACAACAATATCTATTGGAAGCTCGGCGACAACTTGGCAATACAGAACATTATGTCCAATTACCGCATTCGATACAAAATTCAACACAATCTTTATTGATTGACATTTTTCAGCAACTACAGAACGAGGGCTATATCAATCATAAACAAAAAATGTACCTTATAGGGCCGAATCCACCACGGTCCCGTCGCTTCTACTTGCTTCCGAAGGTGCATAAAGATCCCGAGGCATGGACTGTTCCTTTTGAGGTTCCCCAGGGTCGCCCTATTGTTTCCGACTGCGGGAGCGAGTCATACAATTCGGCACAGTATGTCGACCACTTTTTGAAACCACTCTCTCAAATTCATGATAGCTATCTTAAAGATACGTATGATTTCATTGAGAAGATTCGGGGCAAATCCTTCCCAAGTCATGCTTTTCTCTTCACAGCCGATATCGAATCGCTCTACACCAACATTGACATCGGTTTAGGCCTGAGCGCGGTCCGTGAGTGTTTTGGGAGACATCCGGACCCTGTCCGACCTGACGATTTGGTGTTACGACTGTTGGAGATCAATTTGACCAGGAATGATTTTGTATTTGATGATCAGTATTACTTACAAATTCAGGGCACGGCGATGGGCAAGATGTTTGCTCCCTCTTACGCCAACATCTATATGGCTCATTGGGAAAATTCACTGCTATCTAAACTTACAGAGGTTCCCATTCTTTATTTTAGGTATTTGGATGACATCTTTGGGGTCTGGCTCCACGGTTTGGAGTCGTTCAATTGCTTTGTTGCTCTAGCTAATGCACATCACAGGACCATTAGACTCAAGGCACACAGGCACATTGATTCGGTTGATTTTTTGGACACTACGGTGTTCTTCTCTCCTACGTCAGAAGACAGTAAGGCATTATTGACAAAAGTGTATTTCAAGCCCACTGATACACATTGTCTTCTTCACAAACATAGTTTTCATCCTAGGCACACATTCGCAGGGTTGGTCAAATCTCAACTGATTCGATTCCATAGAATCTGTTCCAGACGGGAGGATTTTGAAGGGGCCACTCGTACTCTCTTTAGAGCTCTTCGAACGAGAGGCTACTCCAAAAAGTTCCTCCGTAGAGTAAAAAACCACACCTTACACTATCTACGCAGTCAGGGACCTGCCGTGGGGCCGGACACCGATGATGTCATCCCGTTCATCACCACGTACAATATCCGGTCTAGAACATTGAATTTTACTATTAAAGATCATTTTCAAAAGACTCAGAGTGAACATTTACCGTTGCAGAGGTTTCATTTGGTTTCTGCCTACAGGAAGAACAAGAACTTGAAGGACCTTTTGGTCAGATCTTCTTTTTCCTCGGATCCTGCTGCGGCATCCCCGATCTGGACGACGCATTTCCGTCAGCCGAAAGTCCTGTGGACCGGTCCTAGGGGACACGTTATATTATCTCGTGTGTCGTTATTGACTCAGAATGTTGTCTACTTGATCACCTGTACTCATTGTAACCGTAGATATGTGGGGGAAACGGGCAACACGTTACAGGCACGATTAAAACAACACATTCGTAATGTCAATCTTCAAAATTGCAATACACCACTTGTATTGCATTTTGCTTCTGTGAACCTGGTGCATTTAATTATTTTTGGGTTGGAGGCGAATCTTTTGTGGTCTTCTGGGGAAAGGAAACGAAGGGAGGCTATGTGGATCAGGGAGTTGGCTACAGTTTATCCAGAGGGCTTTAATGTTGGGGACCGGGAATGGGTTGGGTCAGGAGATTTGGTTGGGTAATGCATGGTACTATCTTAGCACTTTTTTTTCTTGGAGTGATGTATTGATGTGAGTGATTTTTGGAGTGATCACTTGCAGTGATTGAATATGGCTCTTATATACACTTTAGCACTTAAAACCATGCATAGCCATAGATTTATTCTCCTAATCCTGGGGTTAGGTGGCTTTCAGCCTCCTATCCCTTGTTTAGAGCAGGGTTTAGGTTTTGGTCTCTTCCCCCTCCCCCCCTTTTTCACACCCCCAATTTCATACCTAACCATAACCGGTTACATCATTTTTCAACCTAAACATAACCTGTTTTCTTCTCCAGAAGTTCTACATCAGTCCTTAACCTAACCATAACCAGTTATTTTTCTATAGAACCTCTAGATCAGTCCTTAACCTAACCATAACCTGTTTTTCCTTCTTTAGAACTTCTACATCAATCCTCAACCTAACCATAACCGGTCCCTTTCCCTCAGAAAACCTTTCCCTTTCCTTCCCCTTCCCCTTACTTCATACCTAACCATAACCGGTTACATCATTCCTCAACCTAAACATAACCTGTTTTCTTCTTCAGAAGTTCTACATCAGTCCTTAACCTAACCATAACCAGTTATTTTTCTATAGAACCTCTAGATCAGTCCTTAACCTAACCTTAACCTGTTTTTCCTTCTTTAGAACTTCTACATCAATCCTCAACCTAACCATAACCGGTCCCTTTCCTTCAGAAAACCTTTCCCTTTCCTTCCCCTTCCCCTCACTTCATACCTAACCATAACCGGTTACATCATTCCTCAACCTAAACATAACCTGTTTTCTTCTTCAGAAGTTCTACATCAGTCCTTAACCTAACCATAACCAGTTCTTTTTCTATAGAGCCTCTAGATCAGTCCTTAACCTAACCATAACCTGTTCTTCCTTCTTTAGAACTTCTACATCAATCCTCAACCTAACCATAACCGGTCCCTTTCCTTCAGAAAACCTTTCCCTTTCCTTCCCCTTCCCCTCACTTCATACCTAACCATAACCGGTTACATCATTCCTCAACCTAAACATAACCTGTTTTCTTCTTTAGAACTTCTACATCAATCCTCAACCTAACCATAATTGGTCCCCTTTCCCTTAGAAAACCTTTCCCTTTCCCCTTCCCCTTCTACCCCCTTCCTTTCCCCCCCTTCTCCCCCCCCCCCCCCTTCTTTTTTCATACCTAACCGTAACCGGTCCCTTAACCTAAATATAACCTGTTTTTCTTTCTTTCTTCGGAACCTTTTACATTGGCCCTTAACTTAGCCATGGCCAGCTTCCTTCTTTACAGAATTGCTACATCAGTCCTCAATTCAATCATTGGCGACTTTCTTCAGAACTCTTTCTTTCCTACATTAACCTTCAATCTGTTACTTTTTCTTTGGATGATTATTATTTGTCATTAGTAATTTATTTTAATATAAAGGGTTTTTGTTCTTTTTACAATTTTCACACACACACACCCCCCTTTCTCTTCCCCCCCCCCCTTTTTTTTGTCCACTGTCTCCATCCAGGTTTCTTTAGGCCAGTGCATCTAAAAGGGACCTGTTCCCCTCATTAAACATCTCTTATCTTAAACCTAACCCTAACCCCAACCCCAAATCCTAGCCCCAACCCCAAATCCTAACCCTAATCCTAACCCCAACCCTAACCCTAACCCTAACCCTAATCCTAACCTCAGTCCTGAAACCCAACCCCAATCCTAAAGTAGGGCCCCGACCTTAAGCCCTAACTCTAACCCTAATTCCTGGCTTTACACTTGTATGAAAACTAATATTTTTTTTGAAGAGGGGTATTTCTTAATCCTAGCTTGTTTTAGTTACTAATTATTTGGGTACGTTCAAGTATATGTTGATCTATTTATTTTCTTTGTCTAATACTAGTTTTTATATGTTTCTGTGTATAGATGTGTACATGTACATATGTATATGCATATGTTTTGTTATTTAGTATAACTTATTTTATATATTATATATTATATATTATATATTGTATATTATCTTTATAGATTTATATATATATATATATATATATATATATATATATATATATTTTAAGTATAAAACGGTATATAACATTAAATAATAGAATTTGTTATTATGATTTATTATATATTATTAGGTTATATCATCATTTTTTTTCATTAATAACACCCTGCTCTATATATGTTTTATATCTTACTATTTTTCATAACAAAAAAAAGGGAAGGAACATTTGGCCAACAACAAAAAAGATTTGGGAGAGAAAAGGGAGGGGCCGCGTGTGTGTGTGAGGGAGGCTGTATACAGGGGAGAGGAACAGAGGCTGCTCATTTCGGGTTTGGCTTTTGACAGAGCAACATCTCCTTATTGTTTGATGCCTGTAGCCAAACTTTTTTTTCCATTATTATTGGTGATTGTGCCCTAGCCTGAAGAAGACCGTAGCGGTCGAAACGTCGCGACAGGGCACAGTTTTTTTTGGGGAGTTTTCAGTTTTGATGCTGTTTTAGTTTGATTTTTCGTTTTGGATTATTGAAAACATTTCATTTAGTTACTTTACATTCTTAAAATTGAAAAAAACAACATAAAAATACAAAAACCAAAAAAAAGTAATAACAAAACAATAAAAACAATATTTTCATTTGTTTAAAACATTTTATTGTCACAGACAGAGATAAGTTTTGGTTGTTCATGAGCCATAGGGCTCAACAGCAGTGGACGGAGGTCCGCTACAATAGACGGGGAGTATCTTCCCGTAGCACGGTTTCTCAGGCACGGCCCGGGGATCGATGGAGAGCGGAATCACGAGGGATGGCCTGTGCATTTCCGGTCCCTCGAGAGGGGGTACCGGTTCCTTGCTTTTTCCCTAACCCTAACCCCAACCCCAAATCCTAATCCTAACCCTAACCCTAACCCCAACCCCAAATCCTAGCCCCAACCCCAAATCCTAACCCTAATCCTAACCCCAACCCTAACCCTAACCCTAACCCCAACCCTAACCCCAACCCTAATCCTAACCTCAGTCCTGAAACCCAACCCCAATCCTAAAGTAGGGCCCCGACCTTAAGCCCTAACTCTAACCCTAATTCCTGGCTTTACACTTGTATGAAAACTAATATTTTTTTTGAAGAGGGGTATTTCTTAATCCTAGCTTGTTTTAGTTACTAATTATTTGGGTACGTTCAAGTATATGTTGATCTATTTATTTTCTTTGTCTAATACTAGTTTTTATATGTTTCTGTGTATAGATGTGTACATGTACATATGTATATGCATATGTTTTGTTATTTAGTATAACTTATTTTATATATTATATATTATATATTATATATTGTATATTATTTTTATAGATTTATATATATATATATATATATATATATATTTTAAGTATAAAACGGTATATAACATTAAATAATAGAATTTGTTATTATGATTTATTATATATTATTAGGTTATATCATCATTTTTTTTCATTAATAACACCCTGCTCTATATATGTTTTATATCTTACTATTTTTCATAACAAAAAAAAGGGAAGGAACATTTGGCCAACAACAAAAAAGATTTGGGAGAGAAAAGGGAGGGGCCGCGTGTGTGTGTGAGGGAGGCTGTATACAGGGGAGAGGAACAGAGGCTGCTCATTTCGGGTTTGGCTTTTGACAGAGCAACATCTCCTTATTGTTTGATGCCTGTAGCCAAACTTTTTTTTCCATTATTATTGGTGATTGTGCCCTAGCCTGAAGAAGACCGTAGCGGTCGAAACGTCGCGACAGGGCACAGTTTTTTTTGGGGAGTTTTCAGTTTTGATGCTGTTTTAGTTTGATTTTTCGTTTTGGATTATTGAAAACATTTCATTTAGTTACTTTACATTCTTAAAATTGAAAAAAACAACATAAAAATACAAAAACCAAAAAAAAGTAATAACAAAACAATAAAAACAATATTTTCATTTGTTTAAAACATTTTATTGTCACAGACAGAGATAAGTTTTGGTTGTTCATGAGCCATAGGGCTCAACAGCAGTGGACGGAGGTCCGCTACAATAGACGGGGAGTATCTTCCCGTAGCACGGTTTCTCAGGCACGGCCCGGGGATCGATGGAGAGCGGAATCACGAGGGATGGCCTGTGCATTTCCGGTCCCTCGAGAGGGGGTACCGGTTCCTTGCTTTTTCCCTAACCCTAACCCTAACCCTAACCCGCCTAATCCTAAAAACTAACCCTAACCTTAGTCGTAACCGCCGCCTAGCCCTAAAAACTAGCCCTAAACCTAACCTTAACCCTAACCATAACCTAATCTTAGGACCTAGCCCTAAACCTAACCTCAACCCTAACCGCCGCCTACTCCTAAAAACCTAGCCCTAACCCTAAAACCTAGCCCTAAACCTAACCTTAACCCTAACCATAACCTAATCTTAGAACCTAGCCCTAAACCTAACCCTAACCGCCGCCTGACCCTAAAACTTAGCCCTAAACCTAACCTTAACCCTAACCATAACCTAATCTTAAAACCTAGCCCTAAACCTAACCTCTAACCCTAACCGCCGCCTAATCCTAGAACCTAGCCCTAAACCTAATCTTAACCCTGACCATTAACGATAAACTCCAATTCGGACCGCTAGGCTAACCAGACTCCAAACCCAACCAGTCTTGGCCCTAAAATTCCCTAATATTACAATTTGGCTCTAAAAAACCTAAAAACAAAATCCAAAACTTATTTGCAATAGATAACTTTCAAAATTGACCAAAAAACATCTTGAATGGGGTCTAATAACTCTAAAACGGACCTAATACGTAAAACTTGATTACCTAATTCGACCTAGCTAGTTAATTGAATCGACTAAATTGATTGATTAAAATGTTAATTAATTAATTAATTAATTAATATAATTGTTGGATTAATGTAGCTTATTAATTGATTGATTCATTAATTGGTTAATGGTTCAAATTAATTTGTTACTTAATTTAATTTTAATTGATTAAAAATTAAATAAACCTGATTGGGATAATTTTAATTTGGACTAATACGCTAATCCGGACTCTATTTCCTTGACAACGCAATTTGGCTCTAAATACCCCTAATTGAAGCTTTAAAATATTTATCATTCCCTATAAATTAAAAAATTAACCCAAACCACTTGAAATTGAAATTAGGACCCTAAATCAAAATAAAATCACCCAAAACCTAATTAGAATCGTTCCAAAGTCTCTAAATCGTATTTTTTTATATATTTTATTCATAATTATATTTACTTGTGTATTTTTATTAATTGTGTCCAAAAAATACATAATTAATGCTGCAGATGACGCCATTTCAACACAGGCTCCGCCTAAATGCACAGAGAGGATTCTGGGAACAGAATCAAAGGCTAATATCTCGGCAACCGTTCGAGCTATCGACATGCCGTTTTTTTTGCCGTGTGCATCATGTTCTACTGTTTCAGAAGACATCAAAATAAAAAAACACACCAGAAATTTTATGTTTCTACCCTCTTTGGGAAAACGGTTCACAGATATGTAGTTTCAGCTTGATCCATGGAGATTCGAGCTGGGGGGCGGCTGCGTTAGTAGAAGCCTGATTGTTTCCCGAAACTATTCCATCGGAATAACGTAGGGAAGGAATCCGCTGACGTACGCTTAACCCACGGGGACCCAACCCAGTAGAAGCTTGATGGCTTCCTGACGGATTTCATTTTGGAATTTGTGAGGAGGTCATCCGCTGGATTGCTACCCAGCCAGGGCCATCTGGAGGTGACGCTTTTTGCGTTGCGCTCTAGACCTCTGGTTTTAGCTAGGACAGGGAACGAACTGAGCATCTCGGATACCTAGCGGTGTTAACGAAGAGGTGCTTGGCTAGTGCCCTGCCACGCTTCCCGGACCCGTGAGCTGCGGCCGTCGGACCCGTTCGCAGACCCTAGGTGAGTATTCGGCCTCCGAGGTGAGTCTTCGGCCTCCACGGGTCTTCTAGGACGGCGTTGGACTCCTTTCACGGACACGTTCGCTGACCCTGCCCGCTTGTCTCGGGAAACCTTGCGGTGTTAACGAGAGACATTCTGGGGGGGTGAGGTAAGTTGCCGGCCTCCCTGGGTCCACTAGGACAGCACGCAGGGCGGTGGTCTGGGGCCAACAGACCTTAAATGGGGCCAAGCCTTCTACTGGTGGCTAGCACCAACCACACGACAGTCCATCATGCACCTCACTGCACTCACACCAGATTACCTTCCTAAGGTTTTAAATTTCTTAGAAAATAGTCTGGCGAACAGTTGGATAGAAACACTACTCAAGTAATCTTGGCGCTGTAATTTTGCCACTATTACCGTCTATAGTTATAACAATAAATAGGAGAAACTAAAATAAGATAGGGAAAGATAGTGTATTGCTGGTAGCTAAAGCTTAACCATTTTCACACCTAAACTCACTCTAAACGCAATTTTCACGCCTAAACTCACTCTGCTCTCCTTCACGTCCGCTCTCATCTTTTAGGACTAAATGATAGATGGTATAAATAAATAAATAAATAAATGAATAAATATATAGATAAAATAGGTTAATAGGCAAAATAGTTCATTGACTCCACCAATACGGAGGAGTTACTTAGCTTTAGCATTAGTCAACTTCTGATTGGACATGGGACACAAGCCAAGGCTTGATCGACCTATGGCTGGCCGCCTCAGAGGAGGGTGTACAGTGATCAAAGGCCGAAACGCCCGGTGAATCTGAGGTGCACTGCTGATGATGTGTCCTAAAATTCATAAAATGTTTGTTTTTAATTCCTTAAATAGGCCAATACTTCTAAAATGTTTTTTAAAATAAATAAATAAATAAATAAATAAATAAATAAATAAATAAATAAATAGATAAATAAATGTAAACATACCTGAAGTTAAAAACCTTAAAACTTGTTGACCTTGGAGATTGACCCACTCATTCCGGTGGCTCACCTCCCTTGTTATCTCAAAAACCCAGTGGGGTCTCAACCAAAACAAAGTTCTGACAGAGCGATAGCTGTGCAATAACATGCGTCGGCCCGTGCCTTTTCCTTGTCTCCCTATTCAAACCGCGCAGGTTAAGACCCTGTGATGGGGGGAGTCATTGTATACTTTCAAAAACCTAACCCTAACCCTAACCCTAACCCTAACCCTAACCCTAAAACTTAACCGTTAGCCCTAAACCTAATTCCCAGCCCTAAACATAACCGGAGATTTAAAGCGCGTTCGTAACCCTAATTTTCCGAACCGTAAACCTAACTCTTAGCCCTAAACATAACCTTAGGTGTCGTCTGAGGTCGGAACCCTAATTCAGACCGATCTCCAACTCTAGAAGAGCGCTTTAAGCTCGTAACTATAAATAGGCGGTGTTTTTTCGTTCGCCGTGACGGTGGTGGCCGAAAACGAGGCCCGAGTGGCAGGCCCGTGCACAACGTTGGCTCTGGGTCACTCCCGGAACCACGGTCTTTTCCCCTAACCTAACCCTAGTTAAGAAATAGCTTTTCTAAAACCTAACCCTAACCCTAAAACCTAGCCCTAAACCTAACCTTAACCGATAAACTCCAATTCGGACCGCTACGCTAACCAGACTCTAAATCCTGAAACGCAACTCTTGGCCCTAAAATTCCCTAACATTACAATTTGGCTCTAAAAAACCTAAAAACAAAATCCAAAAATTATTTGCATATATCAAAATCCTAAAAGATAACTTTCAAAATTGACCCAAAAACACCTTGAATTGGACCTAAGGCTCTAAATCTCAAACAGTACTAATACCTAGTTAATTGAATTGATTAAATTGACTGGTTAATAATTTACATTAATTAATTATTTTAATTGTTAGATTAATGTAGCTTATTAATTGATTTATTTATTAATTGGTTAAGTATTCAAATTAATTTGTTAATTAATTGATTAAAAATTAAATAAACCTAATTAGGATAAATTTAGTTTGGACTAATACCTTAATCCGGACTCTGTATCCTAAACCCAACCGATCTTGGCCCTAAATGTTCTTGACAACTCAAATTGGCTCCAAATACCCCTAATCAAAACTCTAAAAAATTCTATCAGGCACTACAATGCCTAAAAATTTAAAATTGACCCAAACCCACTTGTATTTTCAAATAGAACCCTAAATCAAAATAAAATCACCCAAAACCTAATTAGAATCATTCCAATTTGGAATAATACACTAATCCGGACTATAAATTTAATATTTATACATATACTTATATATTTATATAATTTATGCCTTATAATAGAAACCCAATCCAAAATACATGAAATTGCATAATTATTACTGCAGATGGCGCCATTTGACAGCAGCACAACATGGGCTGCACCTAAGTTCTCATGCACAGAGAGGATTCTGGATCTTGTAAAAAGAACAGAAGGCTAATATATCAGTAACTGTTCGAGCTATCGACATGCTGTTTTTTTTGCCATGTGCATTATGATCTCTTCTTTCAGAAGACATCAAAATAAAAGAGGCACAAGAAATTTTATATTTCTACCATCCTAGTGAATATGGTTCATTTAGACATCTAGTTTCAGCTTGATCCATGGAGATTCGAGCTGGGGCGGCTATGTCAGTAGAAGCCTGATTGTTACCCGAAACTATTCCATCGGTGATAGCCTTGGAATAACGTAGGGAAGGAATCCGCTGACGTACGCTTAACCCATGGGGAGCCAACCCAGTAGAAGCTTGATGGCTTCCTGAAGGATTTCATTTTGGAATTTGTAAGGAAGTCATCCGCTGGATTGCTATCCAGCCAGGGCCATCTGGAGGTGATGCTTTTTGCGTTGCTCTCCGGACCTCTGGTTCCGGCCTCCATGGGTCTACTAGGACGGCGTTGGACCCGTTCCCAGATCCTGTCCGTTTGACTCTGGAAACCTTGCAGTGTTAACAAAGAGTCATCCTGGATGGGACAAGGTACGTATTCAGTCTCCCTGGTTCCACTAGGCTAGCACACAGGGCGGTGGTCTGAGGCCTACAGACCTTAAATGAGGCCAAGTCTTCTACTGGTGAATAGCACCAATCACACAAAAGCCCATCATGCACCGCACTGCACTCACATTGTTAGCTTAAAAAATTCTTTCATTGCATTTTAAATTTCTTATATGCAGGTGTTCCGCCCGCTATACATAAATAAAGGTTCATGTTAATTTATCTCCATGTGTCTATGTCTGTATATACACATCTCTGCACCTAAGGATATTACAATGCACACATAATCCAATAAGAAAAATATAATAAAACATGTTGTGCAAATAGCCAGATCAAAGCACTTAATTTGAGAAAAAAGCATCAACAGGTTTGCAGACTTGTGGGCACTAGTTTCATCTGTTTGAAGTTTAAATAATGTTAAAAAATAACATGAATAAGTTTAAAGGAAATTAATTATTAAATATTAAGACCAGCGGCATTACCTGTTGCATAACAAATAAACATAGTAAAAACGTAAAGTCTGCATGAAAAGCAGAATAGAACTGGGCGTTTTCATCAGTACACAAAAATAAATGCAAATGATGAGTGCTTTGATTTTACCTTTTTGATATGGATGATTTATATATTTAGTCCAGAATGAAGATGATTTTTCTCTGTGTGTTAGAGATGAACATAGTCAGTGTCGGTGACATTTCTTAGATCATTGCGATGTAAAGTGGGCGTGGTTTCTGGAGGTCTTGGAAAAAGGCCCTCTTTAAAAAAAAAAAGACCATACCTACGATGGATAATGAAATACAAATCAGTCATACAGGTAGATTTTATATTTTATATCTATTATGCTTTATTATCTTACAGTTAAGCTATTTTAGAAAACAAATAAACAACCAAAAACTACAGTTAGGGTTAGATTATCAAATAGGCCACGCCTGCCCGATGATGCAATATCTGTTACGCTGTTCTAAAATCCCTGGAAATAAGTGCATCCCATGGCAGTGGAGTGATTAATGAGTATACGAGGAGAGATGAGGACCAAGGGCTTAGTCAAAGAGGATTAGAAACAAAATCCTTTTATATAGTATGTATACTGTATGTCTTTAAGAGCTTTAGATACCAAGACAGCAATAAGAGTTTATTATCTTTTAGTTTTTTAACAGAGATACAGTCATCATGTAAAGGTCTACAATCATAAAGTCATCATGTAAAGGTCTACAATCATTCAGCACAGTCATGTGACTTACAGTCTCCTGGTGATTTGATCTACTTGTTTGTGGCAGTTGAATGTTCTTTAGAAATTAGAAAGTCTGTTTCTTTTTTTTTTTTAAACCAAATTCATGATGCATGAGTGATTGTGACATGATGCGAGGACACTATGATTACCAACATAATAGTTGTCACAGAAAGGATACGATTCCATTTTTGGAACAGCACAGATTATTCTTTAAATTTATTTCATAATTACAACTTATTTTATTTAATTATTTTAATAATTATATTAATAGAACAACAGTAAAATTTGAAGACGCCACATGCATCTAATTACTGCAGATGTTTGGGTTATTGAGGTATGACTAATATGATTTATACCTATTTACATGTGCTATTTTATCAAATATTAAATAATAATTAAGATTTCTTTTGGCTTCTATTAGACTGAGGAGAAATGAAGATCTATAGAAGAGTCTTAGTATCTGTTCTGTAGCATATTCTGTTGTCTGTCTGCACTGTTTGCTGCGATGCATGTAATGTGGCTCGGTTAACTACTTTTTGATCCTTAGTTCTGTGCTGTTTTATGTAGCTCTGTGTTCTTTTGTAGCTCCATAATGCTGAAGAAATTGTTTTTATTTCACTATGTACTATATGTAATAAAAGCTTCTTCACTTGATCCATCAGCTATAGAAATTATTTCTCCTTTAACTAAGTATGCAAAGCTCTTCCTGTTATTTATACGATTTGATATATAATTTTCAAAATGTCAAAATATCAGAACAGTAATGTTATTAAAAAATAACTTTATTACCTTGTTTTTGCAACATGGAAACATTTTGCTTATTTTAAATAAATGAGTGATTAACCTGATTTACACCATCTTAATAAAAAATAAACATTATTAAAGACAAACATCAACGATGGACATGTGCATTTAATTTTTCAAAAAATAGCACAATTTATACAGAGTGAAAACCAAATGAAACTCACAGATACACACAATTACACACACACACAATCCATGAGAAACTGATCAACAGCTCATGCAAAAATAAAACATTTAACAAACTTTTTTCAAAGACTGAAAAAGGAATCAAATACAATAGGGAATAAAAATCCTATAATTTACAGTGTAAGGGGAATTAAATGATAAAATAATGTGTAAAAAAAAAAAACAGTGACGCGTCCATTATGTGTGTGTGTGTGTGTGTGATTGGACAATGATGTGAATGCTAATTCACCTAGTCATCACTAGGTCACCTAGACTCAAATTTGTGTGTATTTGTTTTCATAATTCTTCCATATTTTTTCATATGGTCCAATTATCATCAAAAAAATTTCAGTTGACTTTTTTCTCATTTCTTTTTCTGCTGCGAGTCGTCTTTAACATGCTGAAACAGTAAACTGATCACATTTGTTGATCTGTTTGTTGATTATCTCAGTGGTAGATAAAAGATTATTTGTTTTTTTCATTTTCATTCAGAAGAGCATGTAAAATATCAACGGCAAGATGTACATCAGCGGCTCCACAGTAACCATGGTAACGGAACCTAAACAACAAGACAAATGCAGATAAACACTTAGTGAAATCAGAGCTTACATACAATATAAATGATCGTAGAGGACATGGAAACACTGCCTTTCCCCGTTCATTATCCAAGTCCCTGAAATGTTCAGCTATATTACCAATACTACAGAGCTGATGAAAAGCGCAGGGTCAGGAGGTGTGTTCAGGTCTCACATGCTAGATAATAATGCTGTAAATATAATTCATGTAATGTGAACTCTTTTTTTCTACATTGCATTTGACACAGTTAAGACACATATAGGCTTGGTTTAAGCTCTGACCAACACAGCATGGCACTATTAGACAACAATGTTTTCTAATTTATGAAAAACTGGTGTAAGAAATTACACATTTTATGCACCCAGATTCCACTCCAAGATACATGTCAGAAGCACGTCATAAAAAAACAAAAAAGTATTATAAGGTAATACGTTTAGAACTCTAAATGAATAACCTAGATTAATTGTTAGTATGGGAGTGGCAGCAAGACATCAAGGACTGTCACTAAATATAGGATACGTTGACCTTGATTACTATTCGGTCATCCAGCTAGACGACAACGTGTGACCCAGCCATTTGGGAGACACTCGGTTCTTACACTCAATACACATTTAAAGCGAAACCTCATTAAACTACAAAGAGGAAAAGTTGTATAAAATGCTTGAGCACGATTTGTTCTTCTTGACTCTGATGAACCCGATGAAGCACTTCATGTATTTTGTCACTGCTATGCATGAATAAACTTCATTTTCATTAAGATATTCACCCTTATTGTTTTATTTTCTTACATTGGCCAGCACTGATTATTATATTTTATTGTCACAGTGTTATAGACAATGTTTATTTCATGTTTGTAGAAATCACTTTATTAGAATAGGTTCTTTCTGGTGTGCTATGAAGTTGGCAGATCAAAACCCTTTCCTGAGTTGGGAACATGTATTGACTTGAGCCACACCACAGACTTGAGCCTTTCAGAGGTAGATTGTGATTGGAAGAGATATATAAATTAGGGAGGAGACACAGGCAGGTAGGAAAGATGCAGTAAAGATCTGGACCATGCATGTGTTAAAGGGTTACAGCTTGATTTAAATTGGTAAACACATTTAAAAATAGTCATAATGAAATAATGCAAACCCTGAAATATGAACTTTTATAAAAAATGAACAGACAATATTACCATAAAAGACTTTATGGATAATATGGAGTAAATGGATCTAAACTTCCTTACAGTATGTGTGTACATGCAGGCAGGCTACATACTAATTCTGCATTTAAGCAAGTAGCACATAGGCAGAGTATAAGCAGAATTGTTCTATGCAAATTGCAAGCCTTTGTTTATCTGGATGTCTTTTCTTTTTTACTCTTGTCCTTATTTAGCTACAGCAATTTCTGTGGAAACCAGTAATACCAACGTATCCTGAAGCTGATTTAAACAAATTTTTTGCCACCTGCACTTTGTGATGTTAAGGTACAACCACTGCTGTGCATTACAGATGAAACTCCATTATAAATGTTTCTGTTATTATCACTGCTGGATCAGCAGACAACTGTACTAGACAAAAAAGATATAGACACCTTAAAAGGACATTATACATAAACTTTTATACAGTACGTCAGTTTTGAATTTTTTAAAACACACAAACAATTCTGGCTAAAGAAATTGGGGATGATGACTCCAAGAAGTCTAGTTTTTCCTCATTATAAACAAACATAAATCCAATGACAAGAATACTAAACATGAGGTAATACTAGAAGAAGGTACAAAACTGTAACTAATTATTTTATGTTAATAGAGAAACTAGGGGAAGGGGGATTAGTGCCACTGTGTAGAGTTCAGCAGTCTGACAGCTGACAAAATGAAGCTGTTCTTTAGCCAGCTGCTGTGATAGACAAAGCTCCTGTAGTAATCCACAGATGGAGGAGAAGAGTCCAGGGTTCGGGTAAAAGATCTCCCTGATGATGACTCTCACCCTCTATGGGCAATGTGTGTATAAATGCCCTTGATTAATTACATACAGGGATCTAAATCTATATGTAGGTTTTGGACTGCACATTGCAGACATTTGTGTTTGACATCAAATGATAAATATGAGACTTTTATTTGCTGATATTTAAATATAAATGTGGGGGGCATGGTGGCTTAGTGGTTAGCACGTTCGCCTCACACCTCCAGGGTCGGGGTTTGATTCCCGCCTCCGCCTTGTGTGTGTGGAGTTTGCATGTTCTCCCCGTGCCTCGGGGGTTTCCTCCGGGTACTCCGGTTTCCTCCCCCGGTCCAAAGACATGCATGGTAGGTTGATTGGCATCTCTGGAAAATTGTCCGTAGTGTGTGATTGTGTGAGTGAATGAGAGTGTGTGTGTGCCCTGCGATGGGTTGGCACTCCGTCCAGGGTGTATCCTGCCTTGATGCCCGATGACGCCTGAGATAGGCACAGGCTCCCCGTGACCCGAGGTAGTTCGGATAAGCGCAGACCAGACAAATTTTTAAAAGAGCAATAGTGTTGGATCATGTACTTAAAGTAAATTAAATAAAGGTGGTTTTAGGGTTTTTTTCCATCCAGTCTTGAGTTACAAACCTTTCACTTTTCCCCTGATGATGTCCTGTGTTGAGTGTCACTGTGTTTTGGATCATTAACTTGGTGCATGATGAAGCTCCTACTCAGACTGGACTCTTCCTAGACTGGATGTGTTTCTCTGTGTCAGACAAAATGTTCAATAGATGTTGATGTCACTGACTGTTGTAGTTTTTCTTCACAGCTTTGCCAATGTTTCTTACATGAACTGCTCTTGTTTTTCTTGGCCTGTTCTATTCTTTTTCAGGACATTATAGTTTGTTGTATTGGTTATGCCCAATGCTTTTTAGTGCCTCTGATAGATTTTTCCTCTTTTCTCAGCTTGAAATTGTTTTGTTTTTCTCTCACAGACAGCTCTGTGGTCTTCATGCTGGTTTATCATTTCTACCAACAAAGGCAGTCTTCACAGACCAAGAATAGACATTCAGAGTGATTAATTAATTATTTAACCACCAAGAAACAACAATTGAGAAATGGATGGGTTCAAACACTAGGTGCCAGGTTCTAAGGTGTTTAAACAGGTCTAGATGTAAATATCAGAGAATCAAAGATCAAATTCTGATCTATCATCTCATATCCTTTAAGCTCAAACACATGTGAACTGTAGATAAAATGAAATAGAATACAACTAAGTATATTACACCATAAAGGCATTGCACTTTTATATTTAGCGCTACATACAATACATACTGCTCCGGGTGTGTGTTCAGAGTGTGTGTGTGTGTGTGTGTGTTCACTGCTGTGTGTGTGCTAAATGATGGGTTAAATGAACAAATTCTGAGTATGGGTCACCGTACTTAGCCGTATGTCACGTCACTATCACTATACAATGGCTGCATCATTCCAGTTGATGGTGTTTTCTAACCCTAATTCAAATGTGCCAATGTGCTGATGAACTGGAAACATGGAAATAATCCTCTAATATGGTGAATCATTAAGAAACTTTAATACCTAAAAAATGATTATTAAAATACCATCTTTGTTTACTATTGTTTGTGGATAAGACAATGCTTTATACACTTATAAAACAAAGGTCCTGAGAAGGCAATCTCCACATTTACAACCAGTCATATCTGCTAATTCTAAATCTTATTTTGGTATACAAGAAGAAAGGAGAGAAAAGAGGTGGTAGAAAAATTGGGCCACCAAAATATTGTGTCGGCATCACATATGAACAAGGCAGTGGTGGTTTTTGTAAAAGAAAAGGAGTGCACCAGCTGACTGGATACAGGAACACGGTATGTGGAGAGTTTTATTCCATTATTCCTCTAGGTACGAAGGTAACCGTATCTATTGTTCCCCCTTTTTTTGAGGACATTGGGTGTGAACTTTCACGTATTGGGAAAATTTAGAGTGGTACTGTAAAAACCCAGCACTAATGCATATCACTACCTTTAGGCCTACAATGCTCATGTTTTAGACATCCTGTCCTAATCATCACTTTCACAGTACAACATGAGGGTAAATCATACATGCTGTATGCCAGTAGTGGAAACATGAGGTGTTTTAACATGGGGACATGGAACAAGAGATTTGTTTGCCTGCACAAATCACAGGACAGTGAGGAAGCTGGGCAGAGTGGGGCAGTGACAGAGAAACAGGCGATTACAGAGGAAGGGCAAAATACCCTACAGGGTGCACGGAAAAAAGGTGGAGAACAGAGTAAAATACAACAAATAAACACTGAGCAATAGACAAGGAATAAAGGGAAAAGAAAATTTCAAAACGTGTCTCAGAGGTGCAAATTTGTAAAAGAAAAAAAGTTGAAGTTTATGGGGCTGATGAGCCATTAGCAAAGGTGAGCACAGGAAGTGGTGAAGAGAGGTCAAACAATGAAGCAACAGAAAGTAAGACAGACGAAATAGAAAGGAAAGACAATATGGAAAGGTCAAACAATACAGTTTTCTTTAACTACAGAGGAGTTGATTAGATCAGAATGTGGAGGGTTTAGATGATGACAACCTCTCAGACATATCAGATATGTGTCTCCAGTTACAGAGGAGATCAACAGCTCCAGCTTTGACATAATTTGTCATAATTCTTTGAAATAAAGAATTTTTTGGACGCGACCTATGGAAATCTGTAAACATGGAAGTTTTTCCCTGACATTTAAATATTTATAGCATTTGTGTTAATGGTAATTCTGCTTAAAAAAATTACCTGGCAAAATAAGAATCTCTTGCTAGAAACACTAATGAATTTTTTCACACAATTCGTTGCTCTCTCTGTTCTACTGTTCCTTTCTTATCTTCATTTTCCTTTCTCCTTTCTCTTATACTTATGGAAAAACTAAGACTAGGATTCCACTAGGTGGCAAAGGAGAGCAGTAGTAGGGGAAATAAAATGCAAACAAATTGACGTCACCTTTTTACAAGAAACACACAGTGACTCAGAAAATGAAGTGAAATGGCAAATGTGGTGGGAAGGGAGTTTATTTATAAGTCATGGGTCCATTATCAGTGCAGGAGTGACGATACTTTTTAAACTAGGTGCAAGACCAAACCAACACAACTGTAACTGAGATAGAAAAGGGCAGAGCATTAATTCTACAAACAGAATTGAAGAAAATCAATTTTACTTTCATAAATATTTATGCCCCATCAATGGTTTTAAAATAATACAACTTTTCCAAAAATTAAAAAGCATTTTGAAACAGGGTAGCAAAAATTTCTCAACTCTAATTGGAACTGTACCACAGACTTTACAGCTGACAGAAACAAGGGAGAGCTTCACCCACAGTCAGCTTTGGTTCTAAAAGAACTTGTCAGTCAGTGTGGCCTGGTCTGAGACCAAGCAATACACATGGGTTAAATCCACTGACTCATCGATAGTAGCAGCAAGGCAGAAGAGATTTTATAAATCAGAAAAAGACAAAAACAGTTTTATGGATGAGTTTTTAACCCAACCATATATCCTACAGGTTTTTCAGCTCACCACATGACTACCTTAGATTTCATAATGCCTAAAACTAAAAAGAGTAGATTGTACTGGCCTTTTAACACCAAAGGGATTCAGAATAAATGTTTTCACGAATTTTTCAAGGGTGTTTTGGAATGAGTGGAAAAACAGAAATTGTTTTAACAGCTTGGTTACATGGTAGATGGGAAAAACAAATCAAAAATATACAGCATGTATGTCAGAATTATTTAAAGACTTTCATGAAGAACATGAAACAGAAATATTCCTCATAGAAAGTAAGCTCTTTGAAAAAAAGACACTTTGAACAAAAAACTCACTCGAAAGTAAGAGAAAAGCCTTAAATGCTTTTCTACACGAGCAGGCCAAAGCAGTTTTCTTAAGATCATGTTTCTCCCTTATTAAAGACATAAACACCCCCAGCAGTTTCTCATTCAACCTTTACAAGAACACAACTCATCAAAACCAAATGGCGAATCTGAAAAAGGAAGATGGCACTGTAACAATGGACCCAGCTGAAATAAGTAACGAAGCTGTAACTTTCTACACCAAACTCGTACAATGAAGAGTCTTGCAGCTCTTCCCACAGAGACAAGCTACTTAAGAACCTGCCTACATTAACCATAGGACAGAACAAACTGCACATGCCCCTGGAACTACAGGAACTAACCACTGCTGTCAACCAACTAGCACCAGGACGTGCACCAGGAATAGACACACTATCCAATGAATTATACAAACACTTTTCGGACTTCCAGGACTTCTAGGAGCAGATCTGTGCAACCCTTGACATTGAAAGGCTTCCGGGTTGCTGCACTAGAGCAGTAACATCACTCTTGACAAAAAAAGGACCCATAGCTCTGTTGTGTAGTGACTACAAAATCTTGTCAAGATGTTAAGCTAATATGGTTAAACAGTGTTTCAGTGTTCATACACACAAAAAAAAACACTTTTATTCTGTTCGAATCACACAATAATTGCCAGTCTTTTCCTAGTTAGAGATGCCATTGATCTGTGTACATATAGATCAAGAAAAGGGTCGATCATGGTTATCTATTTCAGAAGCCCACTTCCTTTGGGGTGGGAAATGTTCTTTCTGCTGTGGTTAAAACTGCTGTACACTGATGACTGTTTTGTTCTCAAGGCAGGGGGAGGCCTCAGCTGTCCCGTCTGGTCAGCTCTACAGCCTGGAAATAGAGCCTGCAAACTGAGGGCAGAACTGCAGGGGGTTTCACTTAGAGGGCAGCAAGAGAAAATTGTCTTATGCAGACAATGTTAGAATTTTTATCAAGTCTCAAGAAGATGTTAATGTATCTCAATTTAACACTTAACAAAAAAGCCTCCTCAGCGAGAGTAAACTGGGAGAAGAGTGGGGGCTTTTTAATGGGGCAATAGCAGACTCAAGGGCCTTTATCCTTACCAGGAAGATTTCCAAATGTAAAATTGGGATGGATTGGTTGGGAAGGTGTGTGCCAGGCTATCTCAGTGGAACTGGGTTTTGCCACAGCTACAGGGGAAGGATTCTTTTTTCTAACAATCTGGGTGCCTCAATGCTGTGGCACCAACTAACCTTCCTTGAACGTCCAGAGACACTGCTTATCGAAATACAGAAAAAAGTTAGTAAATTTCTTCCGGAATGGGCAACACTGGACGCAGGCACCTGTCCTCTACTTACCTCTACAGGAGGGGGGGCCAAGGCCTAATTGACATACCTTGTCGAGTCAAGACGGCACAAAGATTCCTGTATGGTGAAGGTCCAGCATGGGTAGGCACGGCTTGTGCCCTACTCCAATGGATACTAAACTTGGAATATGATAAGCACTTGTATGCACTGGATATAAGGGATATGGACTTATCAGCAATATCAAACTTTTGTAAGTCAGTTCTGTGAGCCTGTCATCAGTCTTGAAAATTATGAGATATTTTCCAACCCTTTCCAAACCCAGACGATGAGCCAATTCACTACAACCCAACTTTTCAACTGCTTCCCTCCACGTACTGCTGAAACTGCCTCTGTCAAGCTGGAATTACAAAATAAGAGATCTGAGGCAACAGCTGGAAGACAGCAGACATCGTATGCCAGACAGGTACAAATGAGCTAATATGTAACTTTTAATATCTCTTTTCTTTGGTGCTGTTTCTCTTGTGAGTGTAAAACTCTTAAAGGAAAATGAGCGAAATTATTTTCCCTGGAGTTCTCTCTTTTTAGGAAAAAAAAAAGGAAAAAAATATTTTTAAATAAAAGGATGTTTTAAAAATCAAGTCTCTCTCTCTCTCTCTCTCTCTCTCTCTCTCTGTTTTTCTTTTGTGTATTCATTTCCGTCCATGTGGTGGCACTGTTGCTCCATCACTCACCGGTCTCATGCTGCTGTCTGTTGGAGGTATTAGCAGTGTGTGGTGAGCCTGTGGCGAGGGTTGGTTGTGATGACGATAGAGGGTTTATGTGGCTTTTTCCCTGATCTGGTTCATTAGTGGCTCGTGCTGCACTCTTTAATGTCCAGCGGTTTTGGATATGAGACACGGCCTCCTCAGCAAGCATGCTGTCCCGTGGTGTCACACGAAGCGTCGCCTGCACTTTAAAGTCCTGTGTGTCATCTGAGTATAAATCTGACACCCGACACTCATATACACCTTCATCTGCCTTCCCCACCTGGGACAGGCTGAGCTTGTGAGAGATGGCATTCCCTTGCACACGCACCGTCTAAGATCAACACAACAAGAAACCAGTATTAAATTTACCATAAATTATTTCCATGCAACAATTGCAAGGGAACTGTTCAGTGTACTGTGTGTGTTTTAAGGTGTCATTCTTACAGTCACTATAAATGAATCTAAGTTAGTTATAGCATATAATTAATAAGAAAATAATTGATTCTATAAATGACTCTGCACAGTACTGTTTTACAGAGTGTGTGATGTATGAGAGCTGCATTTACATTCAGTACACTAATGCTGGGTGTTTACATGATGTCAGAAGGTTGTATTCAACATTTTATAAATATGCCAACTTGCAGATGTTTTCATGGTTACTATGGTAACCCTGATACCATATTTGATTAAAATGCCTCTTTAGTTAGACTTACACTGATCTTAGTGGCGTCTCTTGGAGTAACCTGTAACATAAACAACACAGTGAGAATATGAAATATAGGGGAATCATTCGACACAACACACACACAGTGTGTTACATTTAGATTCATAAGCAAGCAGGTTTAATGTGTCCATATAGGTATTTTAGTACAGTGGAAACAGTTTATGACTAATGGGCTAAAGGGGTTCCTCACTACATTAAACAATTTATCAACTAACTAACCCCTTCTGCCCTACACTAGTGCATAACCAAAATAATCCCAAACACAGATTTGAATTAATCACATTACATTGAGTATTACCTTGGCTCGGTTGCCTGTGTGAGTGTCATGTGTGTCCCGTGGAGTCGCCTCCTTTAGGTACCACCACTGGATCTCTAAAGCAAATGGAAACCCACCAACGGCACGAAATGCACACGGCATCTCCACGTCCTCACCCTCACATACACTCACATCTGTAGGCACTTCAGTGAAGGCAGCTATTACACACGCACGTGCACACACACACACACACACACACACACACACACACGTCAAGGCATCACTTCAAACATTATATATTTTTATTTTCATTTTAAGCAATTCAGTCAGAACGTCTCTCTCTCTCTCTCTCTCTCTCTGTGTGTGTGTGTGTGTGTGTGTACACGATTACACTTTGTGAATATTTGTAAATGTAAATATAACTATTTGTTACACGTTTCTTTATAAGTTAATTTGAACAAAAACACACTAAAAGCTACCATTAAAAGTGTGAGACACAACAGTTGGTGTGTGTGTGTGTGTGTGTACGCGCGCGCTCACCCTCCCCGTACAGCAGTAACGGTGTGTTAAGGATGAGACAGTAAAGCCTCCGCAGCTCCATTTTAACAAGCTCGCGCGCAGCTGTTTTATTTCCTCATGCCGTTAACGCGCTTTGATCTTCGCGGTTTTTCATTCCGATTTAAATTCCAAACACTGAGGGAGATCATAAGATCCAAATAGGAGAGAAGTAACAAGAACCAGTGTGTGTGTGTGTGTGTGTGTGCTTGTAAAAAAAAACAAAAAAACTCCGTAGTGAGCGAATATTCCCGTTTTTTTCCGTTCGAGGGTCCGTTATTTCCCAGTGTACTTTATATCCGGTAGGAATCTTACTCCGCTGTGCTAGGCTTTATGTCCACCCATCACACACACACACACACACACACACAGATACGGAAACTCAGAAAAACAACACCACCGAATACCGAGCGCAAACACGCAAATCCGTAAAGAGACAGACACGCGCGCGCTTGGGGATTTGCAATGCAGCGGCAGCAGTCGCGCTTCCCGCGTCCCTGCGTCAGGAATCTCTCCGGTGCGCGCTCTCGGTGAGCTTTCCGAGCTGCTCTCGCGCTCCTCCCTCTCAGAAATCTCCTTTAAACCTCAGCCTATAAGGAACGCGCGCGCTGACGCCAAACTGCAGCAAGAAAACCCGAATCTTTCATAGTCTTTATTTAGATGAGTGTAAATTCTGACGCTAGATCTTCGCTGAGTCCATTAAACAAAATGGTTTTCCAAATAGCAAAGAAAATATCATTGAGTTATCGCTAAATGTAATTTTTCTTCCAAGATAATTTGTTATTTGCCTCTTACTATAATCAGTTAAATCAGCAAACCAATAACTACACTCTTTTCTTAAAGTAAAAAACAATACACAATTATAATCTGAGGACAAAAATGACCCATGTTTGGTTGAAAGCTCTTACCATTTAAAGTAACAACTAAGTTGCGGTTGTTATGACGCTTTACTGCTTTCCCATTTACAGCTACAGTATTAGTTAAAGCTATAACTTAAGCAGCTGCCTTATGTGAGTGAGAAGTACTGAAAATTACTACTTATGAATTTACACAATTGACAATTTATTGTTGCGTGCCTTCACATGTCTCGAGCACATCAATGCTGTTGCTTTTCAATGACCTTACAGGTTTGCATTCTAAGAATTTTAACAAATTCTCAGTTGTTTTTTTTTTCAGGAAATTAACATGGATTTACATCGAGGCAAAGTTCATCACTAAAGAAGCTAATTCATTTTACCGTTTCTATGTTTTTACACATTCAAGCAAAACTGTTGTTTTTTCACAGGCTAATAAGATTTACAGCTGCACTGTATGGTTCTTTAATTTTTATTAAGTTTAACATGATATCTGTAACTCAATCTATACCAAGCAGATAGTCTGTGTTCAGCTGAATTATTTTTAAACTCAGAAGTTGAATGTTTTCATTGCTGATGTGTTTTCCTTCACTGTTCAGTCTCTCTGGACTCCATTAGTGGACCAGTTCATATTTTTATTTGTAGACACACTACCAGTGGGTCATGTTTCCTTTTTATTAAAATGATACTCAGCTTTATTATTAAATGAATAGTACAAGGTTGTTATTCCTCATACTCTCACAATTCAGCTACCATTTAGAGGGATGTTCTGTTACTAGTAGCTCGACAGTGAAAGACCTGGTGTTTATTAGACAGTAACTTGTCTTTAAAATCATATCACCATATTACAATCACAGCCTTCTTCACCTTAGAAATATTGCCAAGCTGAGAAACATCCTGACTGTATCTGATGCTGAGAAGCTAGTTCACGCTTTCATGACCTCTAGACTGGACTATTGTAATGCATTACTAGGTGGTTGTCCTGCATCTTTAATAAATAGGCTACAGTTAGTCCAAAATGCAGCTGCCAGAGTTCTCACTAGGACAAGAAAGTATGACCATATAACCCCAATTTTATCATCTCTACACTGGCTACCTGTTAAGTTTAGAATTGATTACAAACTGCTGCTACTTACGTACAAGGTTCTTAATGGTTTAGCTCCCATGTATCTAACTAGACTTCTAACACGTTACAATCCTTCACGCTCTCTGAGATCACAAAACTCAGGACTTCTGGTAGTTCCCAGAATATCTGTCTACTAAAGGTGGTAGAGCGTTTTCTTATTTAGCTCCCAAACTCTGGAATAGTCTTCCTGATAGTGTTCGGGGCTCAGACACACTTTCCCAGTTTAAATGTAGATTAAAAACTCATCTCTTTAGTCAGACGTACACATAATACATCCCATAATCAGACTTGCAAATATGTTAATTCCTCTCCACTGCTTCTCTCTTTCTACCCTTCCCGAGGCATCCAGAAATTGTCTTCTGTGCCAAGAAGATTTTGGACCTCCACTGAGATGAGGTCGACTCTGTGAGGATCCTGAGGCTTCTAGAGATCTACCAGCTTCAGTTAGACTCTGTGATACTAAAGAGGAGATGTGAACTCCATGTGATCTTTTACACCAACACAACATTTATCAGACTGTATATTTATAATCACACCCCCAGTGTCACCCAGATGAGGATGAGGTTCCCCTTTGAGTCTGGTTCCTCTCAAGGTTTCTTCCTTTACCATCTAAGGGAGTTTTTCTTCCCCACAGTCACCTGAGTCACCTCAGACTTGTTCACAGATAATATTAATCTTGAATTTTGTATTATATTAATCTTTATATTACTCTTTATATTAGCCTTTTGTTCTATGTTTATGTTCTGTAAAGCTGCTTTGAGACAATGTCAGTTGTAAATAGTGCTATACAAATAAACTTGAATTGAATTGAATTCTCCATACCTCTGTGCTTCAGAGATCTCCTCATCTACACTGGACACTAACATACAGCACTGTATGTGGGATTTCTCCAATTTCACCAACTACTGCACTATATAGTGAATATACTGTTTTTTTCTAGTATGGTCTGGTTTGCAGATTGACTGTAGCTTTTAATGACATTCACCATGAACACAAAGTAAAACAGAAGTCCTTTTGTTCTGCTTAAATTAGCTAAAAGCATTTAGAACCATTTGGGCTCTGTGCCACTATATAATGGAACACACTCTAAAAATATGAGTTGGATTTCAAATGGTTTCTTGCAGAACAAACATATTGTGGAGAAACGTATGCATGCTGTCATTCCTTCCCACTTTGATCACGGTTATCTTTACTTCCATTAACATCACCATTTCTGCCATTAATCCAAAGAACTGTTGCTTTTACTGTGTTAACTTTCCTAATGTACTTCTCACTTCTTCTCTCTCTCTCTCTCTCTCTCTCTCTCTCTCTCTCTCTCACACACACACACACACACACACACACACATACACACATATATCTTCTATATATTCACTATATATTCTATATGCACACTACATTTCCCAGTAGGAAAGAGCTAAAGACAAATTCACACATGCAAACACACACACACATTCATACACATACTCATAAACACACATACTCTCTCACGCACACACATACACACATACTCACACACATATACTCTCTCTCACGCATACACACTTTCATACACATGCTCATAAACACACATTCACACACACATACACATGTACTCACACTCCCCTTAACTCTCTTCCAGCTGCCTGCTTGCCAATGATGCAGCATTTGCTTTTCAAACACTGAAACAAGAGAACGAGAAAGAGAGAGAGAGAAATTATAGAGAGAGGAAGAGAGTCTAACTGAACAATTTTAGGAGCATTTTTGTTTGAATTTTTTTTTATTATTGAATGATTATTTAAAATCCCCATCTAACTGAATACATTTACAACACAAAATGTAAAGCAAGCCAACCAGATTGTTATTTTTTCATAGTCCAATGTTGTATGGGGGACTCAATTTCAGATTACTAGACTGAATTAGAAATAATGTGTGTGAGATCATTAAATATTTATACTCTATAAAAAATTAGTAGAGACAACTGGTGATAAATGCCTGCATTGCAATTGGTCAGCAATGCGGGGATAAAAATGGAACCAAATGCAGGATAGCGTAAAAATAACCCGGTTTATTAACTTAAAACACACAACAGGAACACAGACGAACACAAGACACGACAAGAGACGAGGATTCCGCGCCGCCATAGGACACAAGACAATTAACACATCAGGAACAGGTGTGCAGAGGCGGGGAGGAAGAGACAGGGGCGGGGCAGACACATGAACACAGAACATAAACAAACGCACATGGCCAAAGTCCAAACTGGACCCCCCTGTTTATTTTGAGCTGTCCTGCGTTTGGGTCTGTCTTCATCCCCGCAATGTGATAGTGGGTTAGGGTTAGGGTTATAAAAACCTGAAATGTTCACCCCCAATTTCTTAACTGAGACCTAGTGAATCTGCAATCCTTCCATCTGTCAAGAAGATTCTTGACCATGACTTATGACTGGATTTTTGTTATACAAGGAGAATTGAACTAAGTTCAAGCCCAGGTTTGAACAAGTTAGGAATCTTGAAATGTAGTGTGAATTTTTAATAGAAATCTCAGGTACAGTGGAAGTATGTTGGATGAAGTGAATTCATTTAAGTGAAATTAAAAATCATGGGGGCCGCTCTATGGCGGCAAAGCAGTAAGTCGTGTTTGGCAGGGCTCCTGGCATGCTTACCTAAAGTAGTGTTTATTCTTAAAGTATTATTTCAAAACTCGACTCCAGAAGTTTTAGTACTGGACCCTCTTGCTAAGTCGATACTAAAAACTACGGAAATGGCGACAAATCTCAGAAAATACAAGTACACGGGATCTGCGGGCGATAGGCCGAACGCCTCCTCTGACCGGAATATTTCTAAGGCCAGGAGTGAATCGGCTCCACCCTCACCAAATCCCAGCGAAATGGATACGTCTGGTTTGAAGTCTGAAATACTTTTCGCACTGAAGTCTGATATTTCAGCGGTGATTAAATCAGAACTGAAGGATGCCCTTGCAGAAGACTTTGACTTTCTTAAGAGCGAATTACGAGCGGTGAAATCTGAAATAATAAACAGCACTGCGGCGCTTCGCTTGGAGTTAGACCAAGTCAAAGCGAGTGTCAACGATATAGAGGGCGGTTTATCTAATTGGTCGGATGAGGTTGTCGCCCTACAGAGTACAGTGAGTGAGTTGAAATCGAAATTAAAAATCATGAGGCCATATTTAATGAGTTACTTGATAACAAAATGTTGAATAAAACAGACACCCTAAAATGTAGCAATATGGCTTATACATTTCTTTAAAAATACACTGTTACAATGCAATATTAAGTCAAGTCATTTCACATCACATATTGCAGCCAACAAACACGGCACAAGACTCCACTTTCACAACACACCTGCACACCACATTCACAGTCAGCAGTCTGCTGCATCTCAGCTGCTGTCTTTTGTCTCACAGTCACTGCTCACGTTTATAAAACAGTTTTATTTTCAGCCAGTACATGTTCAGGTTCTGTGGTGTCCTATCCATACAATACCTTTTGTCATTCATCAATTTTGATTTTGACTTTGTTTGTTCAATGTTTTTGATTCTGCCTCCTCTCTGCTTTGCTGTTTGCTGATGAACTGAACTGTGTCTGTCTACCATTTCTGATATTGTCTTGCATTTTGGACTGTTTTCTATTCTTAATGAATTAATGCTTTTATTTGATTAAATTCTACAAATGTATAAATTTAACTCTAATGAGCAAGTCAGAGGTGACAATGGTGAGGAAACACTCCCTGAGACTACATGAAGAAGAAACCTGGATATGAACCAAAAAGAGTGAAATCATTATTTATAATCATAAAAACTGATCTCTAAGTGGTTCTATCTACAGCAGTTTCATGGCTCCCCACGTAGTCCACATAGAGCCTGACCAGCAGTGAGTACTTCCAGGTGATGAGACTCACAGCAGAACTGGTTAGGAACACAGTGAGCATGTGTAGCTCAACAGAGACTAGCTGTGACATTATAACTAAAAGTGAAAGTCAAAAGGTGATCCTGGGACATAAAGCATCCAAACACTCCACAGTCTGCAATCCTGAGTGAACATGTGAGAGTGGTAAGGCGACAGCATCCAAACATCCTAGTTCACCTAACAGATCACTACATAAAAAGTAAGTCGCTCTGGATAAGGATGTCTGCCAAATGTAGATCTGAAAGGTTTGACTAAACATATATGTTTTCAGTCTGGACTTAAATACTGAGTCTGTGCCTGAGTCCTGAACACTAATAAAGAAAAAGCTCTGCCTCCTGCTTAATTTTCATACATCATCATTTAGAGACATCATATTTCTTATAATATCAATATTTCTGAGATGAAATAAAGCTACCCTAGTTATTATTTACATGCGCTTCAAATAAAAGACTTAGAACACAAACTTTAAGGAAAGGTTTATGGAAAAAAATGGATAAAATCAAAATGGTAAATGAGACAATTAATGCCTCCTGCACTTTGCTTTGTGCACCACTGAAGAGTGAAAAGTGTTAGAGCTATGAACTGAAATGCTGCAAGGAGCTCAGCTATAGAAAGAATTCAGCTAACCGCAGGCAAGTGAGATATCAGTATTTTCACTCATGATTAAATTTAACACACATCCATGAAGTTCATCTCTCTATTGATTTTGCCTCAGGTGAAGAGCGCCTACTGAGTCTCTGAGAGAAGCGGTTAAAATGTATCATCCTGTGATGTCTTGCAGCAGCACCACTGCCAGAACATGTTACTGCTCTGAATTACTGCTGATGTTTTATCTCTAATCTGTAATAAAAATAGCTAATAGCAAATCTCTAATAGCAAAGCACAGTGACAGAGGGGTGGGGGACGGGGCATTGGGCATGGGGGGCATGGGTGTGTGTGGTGGTTATGGGTGGCGGGGGAGCTATATGAATTCATATTCTTTATAAAAGTAAAGGTAAAGTGTTTCTTCTGGGTCTTTTATTCTTTGGACATTGAACGAAGATTACAAGTGTTTTACTTAACACAGATCATTTTAATGGTTTAAAATAACACTTCTGAAGGCCTTTAATTTTGTCTCAGCAGCAGCACTGATAATTATTAAAATTTACTGAAAGACAGAATGAAAAAGAGAAAAATGACATTTTAAAACTTATCAGCTCTCAGACTAATAAAACACTGACCTTCAGCTGAACTGGCTGTTACCCACAATGCAGTGCAAAATGATGACATGCACTTGACCCCCAGAAAATATCCGCACATCTTAATGGACTCTATTAGAAAAGTCATTAAAAATAAATAAGACTTCTTTTGACCAAAAGGAACTAATTTCATACTGTATAATAATAAAGAGTCTGTGTGACATATGTCTCACTCACAATCTTGTCTTACTGCAGTGAACTACCAAACTCTATATACTTAGTTCAAAGCGGACACTCTTCCGGTTTTACTCTCACACACCTCACTTATGATTAAATGGATTGAATTCACATTAAAGCAAGGAGCAGAAATGAAATCATTTTACAGTGTCATCTGTCTATACAAGGACGCTAGGTGTGTAACCTACGCTAGGTTATGTAACCTATACATAACCTGGGTGTGTGTTGCCATAACAACACAACCTTGTCCTGGATGTCGCTAAGATCAATCAGTTCATTGTGGACTTCAGAAAAAATCATGCTCTCCTCCTCATCAGCCGCAGCTCACCAGTACACAGTCAGCATTTTCACACTTTCTCTTTGCTCTAAACACCAGTACCATCTCACAAAAGCATTACACATTTCTTCACGAGGAGGCTCTAGAGCATCAGCATGAAAGCCACTATTGTTAGGAACTTTAACCACTGAATTCACACCTAACTGAACTGAAAACCGACTAGGGCTCAGTCCATGTTCATGACAGAATTTGTTAACCCTTTGAACTGTACAATGTGCTATTTTTCGTTTGCACTGTCTTTTGTCCTGCACTGGGTTGCACTTTATGTGGTGAGGACTTCTTACTTAAGTCATTAGCTCTGTCTTTGTTTTATGTAGCACCCTGATCCTGGAGAAATGTTGTCTCATTTCACTGTTTACTGCAACAGCTATATATGGTTGTAATGACAATAAAAGCTTCTTGACTTGACTTGTACCAGGGTGCAAGTTTTTTCTCTTCAATTACTTTCCTTTTAAGTGGAGTTACAAAATCTAGGGTGTAGCGAAACACTGACTCTAAATAGCCAGTCACCTGATCAAGTTCTGTCGGGCCAGTTGGCAATCCAATCATGGATGATAATTCTGGAAGACTGTTGGTAAATCTATCTGCAGTAGTGGATGTAAATGTATGTTTAACACGGTGATGTGGCAAATCGCAAATATCGTATCCGAAGCGCAATTTAAATGAAATGAGATAGTGGTCAGAGACAGCTTCTGATTGAGCTTCTGATAGCTTCTATATTTTCTATATTCAATCCGAGGGTTAAAACGAGATCAAGAGTGAGACCTCCATTATGAGTGGGTCCTATTACATTCTGATTCACCCCTACTGAATCTAAGATGGAAACAACTGTTCTCTTCTAACTTATCAAAATTAATATCAAAATCTCCAACAATTATTGCTTTGCCTAAAGAAACAACTAGGTTTGAAATGAAATCTGCAAATTCACAGAGGAATTTAGAATATGGTCCAGGAGGTCTGTAAATAACAATTAGAGGAACTGACTCAGTGGACTTATTTTTTGTGGCTACATATGTTCTGTTAGTATAAAGTACTTTGAATGAGTTAAACATGTGTCTAGATTCTTGCTTGACATCAAGCTCGACATCACGAATAACTGCGACACCTCCTCCCCTGCCTGTTAGGCGTGGCTGATGTATATAACTATAACCAGGTAGACAAGCTTTGTTTAATGCATGTTTCTGTTAAACACAGAACATTACACTTCTGATCAGTAATCAATTAATTAGCTATAAGGGCTTTAGATGCAAGAGATCTTATATTTAACAGTTCTAACTTCAGATCTAAGGTGCTGACTGTGCATTTACTATGAAGTAATTTTATGCTTATAAGGTTACTAAAACAAATTTTCTGAGTATTTATAGTTTTTTGTTTAGCTCAGGAAACAGACACAGTCTCTATACTCTGAACCCTGGGTGATGATTCAGTGCACCTAGCAATTTGGTTTAGCCTGTTTGTCTGCTCCCTGGCCCTGGCTCTGGATTGTCACTGATTAACTAGGCCTGTTCTTAAACTGTGTGCTATGCTGAAAGAAACAAGAGCAGCACCTTCCCATGTGGAATGGACACCGTCCCGTCCTAACAGGCCAGACTTGTCCTCAAAAGTGCTCCAATTATCTATGAAGCCCACATTGTTTTCAGAGCACCACCTGGACATCCAACAATGCAGCGACCATAACCTGCTGTAAGCCACATTGCCACACTGCACTGGGATGGGCCAGATCATACTACAGAACCGGACATCACCTTCGCTAATTTACACACCTCTACAATATTACTCTTAGTAATCTCTGACTGACGAAGACATATATCATTAGCTCCTGCATGGAAAACTACATTCGATTACCTATGCTTGCCTAAGACCCTAAGATTACTGTACCTACTATGTTCGGCGCCCTGGCTCCCGGAATATTCCGGATGTTTCATCTACAATAAAAACTATGTCTCCTGCTTTCAGGTTTTTTCTCACTTCATGCCATTTTTGTCTCTCTTGCATTAATGGTAAGTACTCTTTTGTCCATCTCTTCCAAAAGAGGTCACAAATATACTGGACTTTTCTCCATCTCCATCTTGAATACAAGTCCTTTTTGTGTAAGAGTCCAGGCGGAAGAGTTGGTTTTCCCTTTAACAGTAAGAGATGGTTTGGTGTGAGAGGCTCGGGATCATTCACATCATCAGATATGGTAGTAATAGGACGATCATTTAATATGGCCTCTACCTCACACAAAGCTGTCTGTAGTCCCTCTTCATCCAAATCTTGTTGCTTTAGAACAGAATGCAGAGTTTTCTTAATTGAACAGATACGCCTTTCCCATGCTCCTCGGTGATGGGCTCCTGAGGGAGGATTAAAACTCCATTTAATTCCTACATTCAACATTGCATGTTTAATCTTACCTTGATTTAGTTGGGCGAGAGATTCTCTTAATTCCCATTCTGTTCCTACGTAGTTAGTTCCATTATCAGATACAATTTCTTGAACTTGGCCTCTCCTGCATATGAACCTTCTCAAGGCCAGAATACAGGAATCCGTATCCAATGGATAGGCCATCTCAAGATGAATTGCTCTGCTCACCAGGCAAGTAAACAGTACACCATATCTCTTTACCAAGCTCCGGCCCCTCTTCACCTCAATTGGACCAAAATAATCGGTACCTACACATGTAAATGGAGGTGAATCACAGGACAGATGACTTAAGGGTAGGTCAGCCACTTTTTGATTCATCAATGGGGCATTCCAACGTCTACAGAGCAAGCAGTTCCTTCCAGTTTCCAGGCAGCAGAATTAGCATGAACTATCCAGTGTCTCTGATGAAGCTTTGAGAGTATATGATTTTTTTCCACAGTGACCTGCAGTTTGATGAATATGATTTAAGAGTAGTGTAGAAAAGTGACTATTCTTGTGTAGGATTACTTGATGTTTCAAATCCTCAGGCATTGATATTTTGTGTAGCCTCCCACCAACTTTCAAAACATCATCCATCAAAAAAGGATCAAGTTTGTAGATACTGCTAGTTTTCTTAACAGTTTGTCCTTTCTTCAGAGACATAATTTCAGAATTGAAAGACTGTTGCTGGACAAAACACTAGGGCCTTTTCTGCATGTTTAAGATCCTCTAATGATAAATCTTGCCCTACGATGGGTTGGCACTCCGTCCAGGGTGTATCCTGCCTTGATGCCCAATGACGCCTGAGATAGGCACAGGCTCCCCGTGACCTGATGTAGTTCGGATAAGCGGTAGAAAATGAATGAATGAATGAATAATGATAAATCTTCACTTCCAAGCAGAGTCTTAACCTTGAATTTTCTGTCTTCAGAATAACCCATCTCTTGAGGATTAGGGTCTGATGAATGAAGGCTTGAATGATTCCTTTGCCTTTGACTCAACAACTGAAGTACATTTTTGAACTTCAACATGCAGTTGCCCTGTTCAGGCTGTTCCATGAAGAAAAATGTTCAATGAATATACTAACTGCAACAAAACCTTCTGAAAAGACTGTAGTAAAGGCCATAACTTCTTTCCTTATCACCAAGTCATCACGTGCTATACTCATTTGTTCCTCAGGAAAGCAGGGCCACTTGGATTCAGGTGATGAAAGATATTCTGGACCATTAAACCATCTGTTTGAAGCAAGAAACAAGTCGATTGAGAGGCCTCGCGATGCATCATCTGCAGGATTAAGTGAGCCGTTCACATAGTGAAACTGTGATCTCTCAGACAAGTCACGTATCTTGTGGACTCTATTTGCAACATAGGTTTTGAATCGCGTAGTATCATTACAGATATATTTTAAAACAGATGTACTGTTGGTCCAGAAAATGGAAAAGTGGAATCTCAAAAGTGGAATCTCAAGTTCTTTCTTGAGTCTATCAATACGTGCAGCGAGGACTGCAGCTGCCAACTCAAGCCTGGGAATGGTTACAAGTTTTAATGGAGCAACTCTGGCCTTGCCCATTACAAAAGCAATGAGAACAGCACCATTGATATTAGTAAATCTCAGGTAACTAGCAACACCATAGCCCGTTTCGCTAGCATCACTAAAATGATGCAATTGGGCCTCTTGTACCTTGCCATAATCTAGCGGTTTGAAACACCTACAGATGTTCAAATCGTTCAGTTTGTTTAAGCCTTTAAACCATTCCTCCCAAGATTGCATCAATCTGTCTGGGATCTTATCATCCCATCCACAGTTAACTCTGCAAAGTTCCTGATGGATTCTCCTTGTGGGAAGAATTAATGGGGCAAGAAATTCAATGGGATCATAGATGGAGCTAACAGTAGAAAGTATGGTCCTTTTGGTAGGTTCTTCATTCTTCAAGTTTATCTTGAAAGAAAAGGAGTATATTTCAGCACTCCATTGAATACTCCATCGAGAGCTCTTTCAACAGGGAGCTTATCTCTCTTGAGATCTAACTCCTTAACATCTTTGGCTCTCTCCTTTTCTTGACCTGAAGCTAGAACGAAACGACTATTACTAGTCCACTTTGTCAGTCTAAATCCACCTGTAGCACAGATCATTCTTAATTCTCGAATACTGGCAATATCTACATCCTCGTTGGGTAAGGAAACCAGGCAGTCATCAACATACTATATCCTCATATACAGTATGGAGTGGAGTGAATGCTGGCGCATCTTGGCTGCTGCTGCTCATAATTATTAACATCTTATACACTGCGTAGACTACAATGAGGATCAATTGTTTATGGCTTGTACTTGCCTGGACTGTACTGCCTCTTGTACAGTCCACAGTACTGTTTCAGTACTCTGCTGCTGAACTTTTGAGTTTCCGTCCATGTTTGTATGACTCAACACCTCCTGCACTGCTTGCTCATCCGGACATCTTATATCTGCCAAGATGGAAATATATTCATCGTGGCTCTCAGCGGAACTTTTGGTATAATAAATGCAGTGATATAAAGTCATTATGGTCTGCTGTTCGACGCCCACCAAGGAACGCCGTTAGCCACGCCGATCAGTGTGTGCTGATGAACCTGGCTAACTCAGTTAACTTGGCTACCAGACCAAGCAACAAGAACACTGTCAGTTTCAGTCTTCTTAACATCTGTTCACTTACGAGTAAGGGGCATCTTGTGCAGGATCTTGCAAATCGCAAGATTGATTTTCTCTGTTTCACCGAAACATGGCAGCAACGAAATGACTTCATTGCACTCAATGATGCCATTCCGCCAGGGTTTGTTTACATCTCTCAACCACGTGATTCTGGTCGAGGAGGCGGTCTGGCGATAATGTACCGTGAGAAGTGGAGGCTGATGTCTTTGAATGTTTCTGCCTCCCACTCATTTGAGGCTGCAGTTTGTCAGCTCTTTGGATCTACTCCAACTATTATCAGCATTGTATATCGACCACCAAAGTTTCACAAGGTTTTTATTCCTGATTTTGCTGCTTTTTTGAATCAAATAACTACACTCTCACCAAATATAATTCTTGTGGGGGATTTCAATATTCACATGGATGATGTTAACAACAATCTTACTAAAGAATTTACATCTTGTCTGGATAGCTTTGGACTACGGCAACATGTGAATTTTCCCACGAATACTAAAGGACACACTTTGGATTTAATCACTTGTTCAGGTGTCTCTCCAGACAACCTTAATGCAGACTTTTTTCCATGTACTGATCAGTAACACTTTTCAAATCGAATTCTGCATGTATGATAACATTTCGGAAAATTAAGGACATTAATTTGGACAGCTTGTCTTTAAGCATTGCAAGTCTTCCTAGGGTTGACAGCTGCTCTACCCCAGATAACTTGGTCTCTCACTATAATAATTGTCTCCAAAATTTGCTGAAAAATTTTGCTCCACTTACGACTAGGACCGTCTCATTTGCTGTTACTGCACCCTGGTTTACTCCTTTTCTCAGGAGTAAACTCTGATTAACTCCTTTTCTCAAATGTGAGTCCTAAAGCATCGTTTGTATCCTCAGCGTGAATGTTAAAATCTCCTACAATTAGTGCTTTATCAAAATTAACCAATAGGTTAAAGAAAATCTGCAAATTCTCTAAGAAAATCAGTGTAGGGCCCTGGGGGTCTGTACACAGTTTCTAGAGCAAGAGGGATTTTTTTGTGTGCATGAGCGAGAGTGTAACATTAAGGACGAGCACTTCAAAGGAATTAAATCTATACTGTGTTCTCTGGGTAACAGTAAGGTAATCACTAAAGATATGGGCAACACTACCTCCACGACCAGTCTGACGAGGCTCATGATTATAGATATATCCTGATGGTGTAGAGACTCATTTAGACCGATGTAGTCATTTGGTTTAATCCAAGTTTCAGTAAGGCAGAATGCAGTAAGGCTATTTTCTGAGATGATTTCATTTACAACAAGTGCTTTCCCTGCTAAAAAAAAACAGCATTGCTGGTCACCAGCATAAGGTATGTTTGGCATGCTGGGACCAGCTTGGGATGGTGGTGTGCTGGTCCAGCATTAGGTGCTGGTTGCTGGTGTGCTGGCTGACCAGCCTGGGATGCTGTTGTGCTGGTCAACATATGTTATCTTTTGGATGCTAGTATAATCCCAGCAAGACCACAACAAAACCCATTTGTTACATATCACATTTCTTAGTTAAATATTTTCACATGTTCATAGTTAAATAAAGACCAAGACAATTTTCTAGAGAATTGTAATTCACCAAAAAAACATTCTGGATATCCCTATCATTTACATGGCTTTCTTTATATATCGTCGCTGTCAGGCAGAATCCTAGTATCTCCAAAACCGTTATATTTCAGGAAATTAGAAAAACGCCGTACCTTATCTGCAGTGCACAGGGTTTAGTCCACGTTGCAGTGGATTGTCTTGCGCTAAATTCCTGTCCTCAGACGAGCACCAGAACTAGCGGGGGTCAAGATTTTTTTTCTTTGAGCCCAGTGTTTTGAAGACATTTACCTCAGAAGACGTGTTGATTCGTTGCGACTCTTCTTGAGGAGAAATATGACGTGAAGCTCTCACACGGAGTGAGGAAGAGGTGGACAGTTGAAGTGTCCAATGGAGTTATGAGATTTGCGCTCAAGCTATTTTCAAGACTTTAGATTGGTTAATAACTTGTAAAAATAACAGACCCACGTGGGGACTGACCAATAGCATCGATATGTGAAAAAATATGAAATTGACCAAATTTGGACGAGGTTTCCGCCGGACAGCGACGAGGTATATATATATATATATATATATTGCCCTGAAGAAGTCTTGCTTCCATCGTACCCAATAAACCTGAGTTTGGTCAAACATGTCGTAGTTAAAGTGTCGTTGGTCAAACATGTCGTAGTTAAAATTCCTAGTGATCAGCAGATTCGTCGTGTAGAAGCAGAAGGGTTAGCTTTTTATTTACCACAAGAAAAAAATCCTAACTAAAGTGGCAAAAACATGATGATCTGGAACACGTGCACTTATACTAATTTCAATAAACACTGTAAGGTATATAATGTAGTCAAAAACATTGCGAGATTTATTTTTGGAAAGTGCAGGAACTACATTTACCTTCATGAACATAGTTACTTTAAAGGTTGCATAGCAACGCTGATGCTGGGTAATATCTCTTCACATTACCGCGTTACTAAAAAAACAAACAACTTATCTACCTCTTAATTGAGACAAATAGAGTTTAGCATTGTTTGACTCCAAACTCCTGTTGGATTTTATTGGAGATCGAGCTATCTATTAGGGATGGGTGATACCACTTGTTTTGCAAGGATACGATGCTGTACGAGGTTGACACTTTCAACGGTACCGATACTGATACCAATACTGCTTATATATATATTTCTAAATTCTGTATGATTTATATGCTGCTTCCCTCATGGAACCCGGGAAGTCAACATTTGTTGGTATTACTATACTGTATTTAATTTGTGGAGACACTTTAATCCCTAACAAACAATTTTTAAATGTTTTTATTCTTTGTTATTCAAAGTTTTTGAGCTTTGTTATTTCAGTTCTTTGGGAGCAAAAGAAATAACACACTTGTAATTAAATACATTCCAATATATTGTGTTTTAATCTTATATTAATGTGTTACATAGAAACATACACAAGCAAAAATAAAGGTTGTTCCCGTAAAGCTCATTCCAGCAAGATCATACTGGTTAACCAGCTACACCAGCCCCGTTTTGCTTGATAACACCATGACTATGCTGGCCACCCAGCTATACCAGCACTGACCAGAATTATACCAGCACTATACCAGCACAAACCAGTAAAAACCTCCCTGGACCAGCATGGAATTCATGTTGGTTTATGCTGGATTTTTCAGCAGGGTTTGGTGATCTAATGTTCAGAAGCTCAAACTTTAGGAACTGTTTTTGCTTGTTTCTTTGGCATTTTTCTGGTCTAATTACAGTAAGATTATTTAGAGAACTCATGCATTTACTTTTTGATCTCACTACTCGTGGTCCAAGAGGATTTCCGCTCCAACTCTGCTGGGGTGCAGGTCATCAGCATGGAACAGCCTAGGACGCTCCCAGAAAACATTCCAGTATTCAATAAAGAGTAAATTCTGAGCCTGACACGATGACTGTAATCATTCATTTAAAGCAAAAAGTCTACTGAATCTTTCGATTCCTCGCTGGTACGTGGGAAGTGGTCCAGACACGATGATCCTTGCCGTGGGTGATGTGCTGCGAACCGTTTCCACCAGGGTGTTGAAGTCCCTCTTCAGGATCTCCGACTTCCTCAGGCTGGTTTAGTTTGTGCTGGCATGAAGAACCACAGCTCAGGATCCCAGGTACCTGTGCAGCGACATCAAGAACACGAGCACCAGGTAAGCAGTGAGTGCGAACCTTACCTTAAGACACAGTAGCACGGACATGGCGGACAATGGAGTTTCCAATGTTCACAGCGTTGCGTTTTGTCTCGCGAAGGGGGATGAAAACGGAAGCATGTTACTAGTCATCTGACCCCTTACAGCCAATAAAATGGGCATGTGTTCACATGTGCTTCAGACAACAGTTTTCAAGCCATAGCATCAAGCCATGACTCTTGTTCCCTTCTTAGGAAATTGAGTTAAATACACATTTGTTTTTAAGCCCAGGATCAGACCACAGATCTAATTACTGCTCATCAAGATGTTAATGGAACCCCAGCTGCTGGAATATTTCCATTTTTATTAATTTTTTTTTTACAGTGCACTGTCAGTGTTTATAATGATTTATAATCCCACTCTCAGTGTTTATAATGATTTATAATCCCACTCTCAGTGTTTATATTGATTTCTGTTGTCACCAAGGTGAGGATGAGGTTCACTTCTGAGTCTTGTTCCTCTCCAGGTTTCTTCCTCATGTCCATCACCTCTAACTCACTCTTTATGGAAAAAAATTAAAATGTCTAATTTATGTCTGAATTTATGTTATGGTTAAGCTGTCTTGTGACAGTGCTCTTTGTTAAAAGTGCTATACAAACAAAATCGAATTCATTGATTCTAGAATTGAAGAGCAGTTTAAAACCCAGAGTGTCGAATTCACTGGGATTTAATTCAGAATAGTTTCCAGCAAGAAAATAGTAATTAGAATTGGATAGATAGTGAGTCCAGTTTTGATTGCCTGATATCAGATTCTCAAGTTTGCGTGTGTGTGTGTGTGTGTGTGTGTAAATTTAATGTTCATTATTTTTTTCATCTTATTGAGTAAGTGGTGACAGGAAGGAACTCAGCAGCCTAAACCTCTGACCTTGGCATTGAACTTGATCTTGACTCTGACAATGAAAACTTGTGATTTACAACAAAGACACTAAAACTCATACACCAAACTGCTCACTATACATGTTTTCCTTGGCCTTCTTGTTTTTGTGTTTAAGTTGATCAGCAGACTTGAGGGTAGATGGCTCCCTACATTCATGCACTTCACCTTCATCAAAAAGAAGCCATTTATAATTTACACTGTGGCTTTTCTTTGTAACTCGTTCCACTGAAACTTTAAGGTATGATTCCATCACATCATGAATATTTATATCAGTCAGGATACAAACTGAACTAATGTCTGTTCTGGATTCTCTTTATAACATCGAGTGTTAAATGAATAAATCAGCAACACTTTAAAGATGGCTGTGTGTAAATTTACCTGCTCGAGCATCTTTTTTCCTTTGTTTGAACTGTTTTTTGCGTCTTTTTGTCCTGATTTGTCCTCACGCACTTCAGCTTCATCAGATTTTCAGCACTCCAGCAGATTCTCTGCAGAATCACTCAAGGGCATTTTGTCATTGTTTGTTCTGTACTTATTGCCTTTTTATCTCAGTATCCCTGTGAATAACGAACTCTTCAGCAAGAAACAGAAAGCTGCCAATGGCTGTTTGCTCTCTGTATTATAGAAGCCTTATCTTCAGTGAACAGAAGATCGAGATGCTGATCGTTCTCTAACCAAACATTCACCCTTTAAACTCCACAACTGTGTCTCAATCTGCAGACGTCGACTTCCTCTAACCTCTCATCAGTGTGTATCGCACACAGTAAATGAGTGAGTAGGACTGAACAGAAACAAAGTCACACTCCGCAACTAAAAGGATTGTTTTTAATCACTGAGGAATTCTTTTTAATCTTTTATATAACACAAACAGAAAAACTGATCTTGTCAATATTTTCAGAAGGGAATTTCAGATATACATCAATTATTCAGCATTTCTGTTCAACTGAGCTCCTTCTTACAGGAGAGCAATATCTCTGAAGAGTTTCAGTCAGGTTTCAGACCCCATCATAGCACAGAAACTGCACTTGTGTAAGTTACTAATGACTTGTTCTTAGCTTCAGACCAAGACTGTATGTCACTATTAGTTATACTTGACTTTAGTGCTGCATTCGACACTATAGATCACAACATTCTCCTAGATCGCTTACAAAATTAAACAGGTATTCATGGACAGGCTTTAAGCTGGTTTAGATCCTACCTGTCTGACAAATATAAAGAGATGACAACTCCATGTTCCATCTAAATGAGTTTTTCCTCACCTCAGTCACCTCAGGCTTGTTCATTGTAATGTCTCATGTTCTGTAAAGCTGCTTTTGGACAATGTCTATTGTTAAAAGTGCTATAAAAATAAATTTTAACTGAATGGAATTTATAGCTTTTTTGTAGCAATTTCTTAGTAAAGCCTCTTTGTTTCAGAAATGAATTCACATGCAATCCTAAAATTGTATAAACTTTTTTTTAGTTTAGTGAATTTATTTGCTAGTATGAATCATCAGAGACGGTCAGTTGGGAAGGTTAATAATAATAATAGTTATAATAATAACAATAATTAATAATACATATATTTCCTTCTAGTTTCTGGCTTCCAGGCCGTATTGTCCTTGTGGGTTTTGGTAAAAGCTAATAATCACATGTGCAACTCTTGGGTTGATCTCCTTGGTTACATAAGCTAGTGAACTTAATATCTCTCTCTCTCTCTCTCTCTCTCTCTCTCTCTCTCACCTGTCTCTCTCTCCCTCTCTCTCTCTCTCTCTCTCACTCACCTGTCTCCCTCTCTCTCTCTCTCTCTCTCTCTCCTTGGTGTTTTGTTTGTTTTGTTCTGGGTTTAGTTACACATTAGACTTTACACTGTGACACTTTAGATCATTCTGAGTGGCCGATAAACTGCCTTCTACTTTATGCTTTCTAAAGATGAACACATAAAACAAATAAAAAAAGAAAGTTAGAGCCCCATGAAATATTCATTGGGTTGATCCACCAATGAGGGTGACAAACAACTTAAAACTTTCTCTTCCATTTCTGCATTTTGGTTGTATTTATTTTTTGTCTCATTTTTTTAAACTTTGTTTTAAAATTAATTATTTAAATTTTTTTTTTTGTTACTTCACCTCCAATGTAATTTTGTGTGAAAGAAGCAAAATGTACTTACATTTTCTCATTTTAATACTGAGGGTTAAGGGCCTTGCTCAGGGGCCCAAAAGTGGCAGTTGAGATTCAAACTCCCAACCTTTTGATTGGTAACCCAACACCTTACCCACTAGGCTACCACATGCCCTTCCTCTTATTGTTGTTGGGGCACAAAATTTCCTACTATTATTTTTGTTTGGGCACAATGCTAAATAGTCTGGACTACAGAAGGGTGAAAAGTTCATTGTCTGATAATAAAGTGAGAAATTACACACACACACACACACACACACACACACACACACACACACACACACAGCCGATCTGTCAGTTCATAAGCTCATGACTCTGTAATCAACATCAGTGTATTAAAATGTAATATATGTTGTGTTCTCTTTCACTGTTTTAATGATCTCACTCATCTGTCTTCAGTAACAGGTTGTTGAAGAAATATAACATGCTAAAGCTCTCTCTCTCTCTCTCTCTCTCTCACACACACACACACACACACACACACACACACACATGCACACACACACACAGACACACACACGGGACCTGAATGAAATCAACTTAATCCTTAACAACTTTCAGCTGATTTACTCCTCAGAGTTTTCTACAGTGTCACCATGTTAGCAATTTAAAAACAAATTAATTAAGTTTCTAAATTAGTGAAGTGAAATGCATCAGAGACTCTCATGTACACACAAGAGCACACACAGCTCTGTAGCTCTCTTCTGTAATAGACAAATATACTTTAATAAAGCACCAGGCACGAGAGACGTAGGATCCATACGCAGTGTATTTATTACAGAACAAACTCCAAATCAAAATCACAAACTGTAGGTCAGGCAGAAAATGCAAATAACCAGAAATGACAATCAGCATGTTGAACAACTCCAATACACAATACAAAGGAATAAGTGATCATTGAACTTAATACTTTGGGATACTTTGCCATAGATATTAAAACATAAAAATGCAGAGAAGTATGTGTTTTATCAGAAAGGTTTACTCTTAACTCAAGCGAAACTGCATACAATGTCACTGGGTTTTTAATAATAATAATAATAAGTATTATCATTATTATCATTTTTATTATTATTATCATTATTATTATTATTTCTTCATAAGAAATAAGAAGGAAAAGAAATAATAAAAAGGATATATAGGATAAATGAAATGAAACATTCCTGAAAGAGCAGACAGGAGATTCATGAGTGAGGAGGTACAGAAATTTACCATAGAATTGCTTTTTTCCGATATGATATTCACAACCTTATCCATTAGCAGAAGGTGAATAAGGAACTGTATGAGTGAAATAAGAGGAAGATATTTAATATAAATGCAGGTTTTTAAATTTCACAGTTTATTCGTGAACCTCATCTTGCTGGAGCAGAACAGAGCTAAGCCACACCCACCTGCTGCAGTGAGGTCTGCAAGGCTGGACATTACTGTGATCATGGAGACGTTAATGCAGTCATGAAGACAGGATCAAGCTGTGCTCTGCTTTGCTATCAGCTCTCACACATGCCTCCTCTGTGTGTGTGTGTGTGTGTGTGTGTGTAGAAAGTGGGTGTGTTGATTGTGTGTCTGTTGTCGCCTCTTCCTGCAGGTGAATCCATGACTCATCCCCAATGTGAGAGAGAGAGAGAGAGAGAGAGAGAGAGAGAGAGAGAGAGAGTCTGTGTGTGTTTCTTACAGTATAGAGCAAACACAGTGTGTACAATGTGTGAGACTAGAGAAGAACAGTTTTATTTCTTTCCTAAAGAAACACACACACACACACACGCACTCATTTACAGACTGAGAAGCTATGCTGGATGATCCATAAACCATTCCAAACCAGCACAGAGATAGAGTCTCCCACCTTCTTAGTTCCCCCTCACACACTTCTCTCTGATTCAGCTCTACTTGGAGCTTACAACTGAATGTCATTGTAAGATGTCCACACCACTAAGTTCTCTCAATTCAGAGGCGCAGCACAGGGCAACTCAGCAAATTCAAGTGTGTGTCCAACTTGACCAACTGAGGTCCAATTTAAATGCTACCATAAGTAATCTGTAAATAAGTATCTGTAAATAAATGGGATGTTATATCTGGCCCATCATGTTAGACATCTCTCCAACCTCAGCTGCATTTTAATATCCTGTTGTGACAGACACAAAGACAGACAGGAGGCAAGGCAGGACAGAGTCAAACACACACCTTTAACATCCTGAAATTCACAAAACTCATGTAGACTGGATTATTATACTCCAATGCTGTTCCCCCACATTCACATGCAAGAGTAAAGATCTGATCCACTATTCCACAGCCTGTGCAGAAGGGCCCACACGGTTTGTCCTGAAACAATCCACATCATTATGCTTTATCATCATCCACAAGTTAGTCTTTCCTTGTATTTGACCCTTGATCCTCCTTCTATTTTCAGATCCATCAGACTTTTTTTTGTCATTGAAATTTAATAGCCCACATTCCTCACTGTTATTCACTAGTTTCAGGACTTTATGAGAGCTGGTTATTTGCTAAGTATGATGTAAGTCACATTCATCTAAAATGGTTTAGAAGCATGCTGTGTGTTGTGTAATAACCAGAAATGAATTTTTCTGATGTGAAAGTAACAAACAAAATTACAGTTATTTTCCTTATCCAATTAAATTGGTTGGAGGTGTGAGAGGTGCTGCAGTACAGTCAGTAAAGCAGATGGTTCTGTAGTTACTGCAGCATTCATTTCCTTGCACTTTGTGCTGAAACTCTAGAGATTCTGATTTTGTCAGTGTGCTGATATGATATGAGTGAAGTGAAAAGAGGCTCAGATTATTTCTGGCCCAGATCCAGTTCAGAGTGGTGCCCTTCATAAACCTGCTAACCTTCACACAGTGCAGAGAGATGGGTGTTTCACACTCCTCCTTCTTACAGCTTTATTAATCAGGAGGGAAATCAGGCTCTAGAGCACATCTCAGTTTAAAAACCACCTTTAGAACATTGTAAAGACTTTAACTGTCCCATTACTGCTCAGCAGTTACTGGGTGAAATCACTCAGGAGCAGCAGGAGGATGCACACACACACACACGGGATGCACACAAGGGACAATGACAATGATCCCAAACATACAGCTCATTTCACTAAGAACTGTCTTCGGTGTAGAGAGACAGAGAATACAGACAGTGAAAATCCTTTGTCCAGTCATACAAACATCGTCCTGAATGAATAAAACTACAGCTAATCAATTATCCATTTATTCACAAAGACACAGCACACTCCTGAAGTCCTGAAAGCTGTATAACATGTATATTGTGTCTGACATGTGTAATGTCTATACTGTGTATAAAGTGTGTAATGTGTATAGATGTGTATATCTATCTATCTATCTATCTATCTATCTATCTATCTATCTATCTATCTATCTATCTGTCTGTCATGTTGTACAGAGGGGGAAACGGATTGATGGAGAGCAGTTTGTTCAGTGGCCTCCTGTTCCTCACTGAATCAAACGTCTCCAGTTTGTGTCCAATGACAGATTCAGCCTGGTAATCCTGATGGCATCACTGGCACCGATGCTTCCCCCCAGCACAACACAGTAAATGGCCCTCACTATCACAGATGTTTAAAAGTTCTCCAGCATTTTTTGCATACATTAAAAATATCTTTTTCTAAAAACAATATATAATAATGTTCATATTAATGTATATAAATATATCTTTTTAATGTATGACAGTCCCACGAGGTGCTCCTCAGTTACTGGTCATTGTGTCAGACAGGAGGTCCTCTAGTCACATAAAGTGTTTGATAGGCAGTCAGCAATCCAAGAGATGATTGATGAGACACCCATTCTAACCAGCTACTCACTCAGCAGGAATGGTTGGATGGTGATGAAGGCACAGTACCACAGCTACCATCCAGGTAAGTGAGCAAACTATAGCAGATAGATGATAGTCCTCCAACACCATCATGACATGTGACATCAGAGCAATCTGTCTGAAGTCACTGAGGCCAGATAGGGTGGTTTCTTAGGTATCGGTTCCAGACAAATTGTTTTCCATAGCACCGGTACCCTTTCATCAGACTTAGGTTGTAGATGTATTTCAGGTTACCAGACAGCTGAGTTACTCAGGCTAAAACAGACTGCAGTCTCTTTATTGTGTGTGTTTCCTCTCAAATGCTGTGCAGCTCAGCTATACCCCCAGGAGCTGTGCTTTAGAGTCTGAACCCATATATTTGCAAATCATGTACACCTGCTACATTTCAACTTACACACACTTTCATTGTATTTGTGAAGGATATAAATACAGCCAAAAACTGCTACAGGGCTGGTGTGTGTGTGTGTGTGTGTGTGTGTGTGTGTGTGTGTGTGTGTGTCTATTAAATCTATTACAATCTATTCAAGAACAATCCTGTATTTTTGTTCATCAACCACCTTTAGAGAGCAGACAGGCCTCAGCTGGTCATTACCTTAATTTTCACATTTAATAGCAGATAAATATCATTAATAAAGATCAGTGTTCAGAGTGTTCAGCTCACAGTAATTATAACCTTTAGCTCACTGACAGAGCAGGTATAGAGGATATGACCTCACTAGGATAAGAACAGAAGAGGACTCTTTAAACAACTGAACATTGTTTAGACCCCAGTGAAGAGTCTGTATGAAGCACCTTGTTACCATCCCTCCAGGTATTTAAGCAAACCAGGGCCATGCTGTGACAATTCCAAGACTCTTGAGGATAGATATCAGAGGCTTGTAAGTGAACGTATTGAAGGCTGAAGGCTGATCTAGCAGCTTTAGGATTTTAGGTAAAGGACAAAAGAACGGTTTCTGTGGAGTGACGTGTGCTGCTTTGTAGATAGATTAATTTTAATTGAATTTAATTCATTCATTCACTCATCTTCTACCGCTTATCCGAACTACCTCGGGTCACGGGGAGCCTGTGCCTATCTCAGGCGTCATCGGGCATCAAGGCAGGATACACCCTGGACGGAGTGCCAACCCATCGCAGGGCACACACACACTCTCATTCACTCACACAATCACACACTAGGGACAATTTTCCAGAGATGCCAATCAACCTACCATGCATGACTTTGGATGGGGGGAGGAAACTGAGAAAGGAAGAAGTGATACTGTAGGTAGCTACTGATGTCTGAGAAATCTAGTGTTAGAAATCTAGCAGCTGCACGGCTTGTTTTCAACCTGCCAAAGTTCTCCACACCACCACACTGCTGCGATCCCTCCACTGGCTTCCTGTAGCTGAACACATCAGATTCAAAACACTGATGCTGGCCTACAAAGCCAAAAATTGACCGGCTCCCTTTTACCTCAAAGACCTCATCACTCCTCACACTGCACCTCACACCCTCAGATCTACAGCACTGCTCCACTGGTCCCACCATCTCTCAGGGTAAGAGGTAAGTTTACTACAAGACTCTTCTCTGTTCTGCACCGAGGTGGTGGAATGAACTTCCCCTAGAGGTCCGGACAGCTGAGTCACTGGCTATTTTCAAGCGGCGGTTGAAGACCTACTTATTCAGGAAACTCTTCAACTAGCACTTCTTTCCTTATCTTTTGCATTTAAAAAAACAAACAAACAAAAAAAAACCTTTGACACTTTTTCATTGTAACTCTGAACAAATGTTTTAAACTCATGGTATCTTAAGTATGTAACTTAGTGATCCAGCATTAATGTATTCAATGCTAGAGATTTAAGCTCTTATGTAGGTCGCTCTGGATAAGGACGTCTGTCACATGCTGTAAATGTAAATGTAGTGTTTTTTCTCAGGATGTATAACCATCACTGCCAGATGTTCTGGAGTCATTAATGATGCTGGAGATAAACAGGAGGAGGTCTTGACCATTGTTGAAGGGAAGGCAAGGGGTGAGTCTTATGGACAGGGAGAATCTGTCTTTCTCTTTTCTTATCTGTCTTTTCCTGTCCATCTCTCAGAAGTCATTCATATTGACAGCCACTTCCTCCAATCCAATTACGTATATGTAATAAGTAATTAGTGTAATTAGTCTCTATGAGAATTGATCTTTTCACATCAGTATCAGTGCTGTAACTGGACGTGGTCAGCACATGAGAAAAACCATTATGGAGACCCGAGTCAGAGAACAATGATATCATTTGAGAGATTAAACCAGATCCTCTGTATGCTTTTTCATTATCACAGAGATGATGATGTGAAGTGATAATGATGCTCAGGAGGAAATCTGCTCTTTACTGCTGGAAACATTTTAATCTCTGAATCTGCAGCACTGCATTCAACAGCTGAAATAACCGATTTTACTGAAAACATTTTGTGCTCCAGATTTCTAACATTAGTACAGTAAGACAAGTTGTTAGACAAATGAGAAAACACACATATCACAATGGACGTTGTTATCCAGAGAGCCTTATAGAAGAGCTTCAGTGTCTCGATCAGAAACACATCCTCACACTAGTTCACTCAGGCAGGGACTAAGAGCTCCAGCCTTAATGCCTTTATTGGCATTAATTAAAGAATATATAGAAAAAGGGCAGAAATAAACCCAAAAATGTATACATTTAATCATAAGAAATGGAACTGAATATACAGGATCCTTAGTTTATACCAAGTTATACTGCAATCATTGTCTCCTTCTATCTGTCTGTCTTTGTCTCTGTTGGTCTGTCTGTTACTTTGGGGTGTCTGTTATTGTAAGTGCATCATTGTTATACTGATCGAAGTTTTATCTTTATTAATAGTGAGAGGCTTTTTAGCGACACACACACACACAGTGTGTTGATTGAGAGAGAGAGAGAGAAATCTGAGCACAAACAAATTCATGTCCATCGTTAATTAGCCAAGAGAGTTAGTGACATCACAAACACAAATACATACACATCCACATCATCGGGGGAAGTGGGATGATGATGATGATGATGATGATAAAAATCCTTGTGTAATAATCAAGAACATCACAGTGTCTCAACTTCTCAGATTTCCTGCTTTCTTTCAAAGACAATGACATTAATTGTTTACAATAGTGAAAATCTTTAGTGAGGTCACAGTTAATTAACCAATAAGAACACTTCTATATGGAGCTTTTAAGAAGAGGTGGGCTATTTATTGTGTGATTAGTCAGCATAATCTGCCAGGTTCGATCCCTGATCCTTCCTATACTACATAAACAACTAAAGGGCATGTTACTAGTTTTTATAGGGAACTGAGGGACAATGCTGAGACTATAGTGTTTTAAAGCACTCAGCTCAAATCAAACAAGATATTTTATATTTAATATTTTATAAAATAAACCATCAGATTGTTGAGAGGTGGAAGTCATTCCTTCATTTAATTATAAAAATGTTAAGTACCTCTCTACCAAATTGGAGAGCAACTTGATTACCAAGTAACTGACCAGAGCTTAATAAAAACAACATGCCTTTTACTTAAACCACAGACAAAGTCTAGAACTTATAGAACTTACAGCCAAATGCTGTAAATGTAAATGTTATAGATGGAGTGTCCTGTCTCCTTGAGAAGTTCAACATAGGACATGTACATTATCTGTGATGAGAAGTTGTGCAACACCATTATATTCAATTCAATTTTATTTTATTTATAAAGCACATTTAAAATCCGCCTGATCTGACCAAAGTGCTGTACATAGAGATAAAAGAAAAGGAAAAAATGGGTTAATCTGTTCTGATGTTAAAGAAAAGAGATAATCACTGCAAACTAATTGTTAATCAGTGCCATATTCCTGCTGAGTTGGTGTATAAACAGATTGTATGTGAAATAAGAAGAAAAAGGAAAATGGACAGAAGACAAATTTCCTTTTTTTAAAATATCATATTTTGCTAATGTTTAAAACCGATTCACTGATTTAATATGACGTCCAAAACACTAAGCAATAACGTATGTCAGTATGAGTAAATTAGACAGATGGCAGTCTGCACAAAAAATGTAGTATACACTTACTTTGTTTGTCTATATAAATATATATATATATATATATATATATATATATATATATATATATATATATATATATATATATATATATATATATATTAACAACTTTTACAAATAGCAGTAGTAATGGTCCTGAGTGTCTCCAAAATACATGAGTGGTAAATAAACAAAGTCTATGAACTGGACCTGCTCTGCTGTACAGAATATGAAGTGTCATTTTAGCTGGAAATAAAACTATAAACTTATCTAAATTTTCTGAATTCTGAAGCTTCTTTTTCAAGCACAGTAGATTGCAAGTATGTCCAGCTAGTGTGGTATTAAAGCAAGTAAACAATGGTTCTAAAACTGAAAAGGTTCTGATGATCAATGTGCATCAGTCACTGCAATTTGGAGCCATCAGACCACAGGTCACTGTGTTTATTCTTGTGTAATGGTGTGAACTCCCCACAAAAGTATGTGATCATGTCATCTGTGCACAAGACTGTTTTGCATTTGTGTAAACACATTATAGTGTTATTTTGAGTGTGTGTTTGTCTGCAACTCCAACTGCTTCTTTCACAATGCTGTTGATTTGTGAAGACATGGCTGCCATGGATTTCTTGTCATTTTCTCTCAGTGTGTCTTTGCAGTGGTTACAACCTTTGTCATTTCCATAATGACCCCAGCTGGACATCGTCATTATTCGTTAATTCTGAAATACCACTGGTGTGTAAAGTGGAGCTGTGTGTGATAAGACATTTTAGTCACTTGTGCATAAACACACACAGTCATCACAAGCACCCCAAGCTCATCACCCCCCCTTCTCTCTCTCTCTCTCTCTCTCTCTCTCTCTCTCTCTCTTTTTCACACACACACACACACACACACACACACACACACACACACACACACACACACACACACACACACATTCCTTTTTAGATGTGTCTATTAATGTGTAGTGTGAAATTAAAGGGTTAAATCAATAAATCTCTGACTGGTTAAAACTGCTCATGTTTTTTTTAAAAAGTGAAGTGACGTGACATACGGCTAAGTACGGTGAATCATACTCAGAATTTGTTCTCTGTGTTTAACCCATCCAAAGTGCACACACAGCAGTGAACACACACACACACTGTGAACAAACACCGTGAACACACACCCGGAGCAGTGGGCAGCCATTTATGCTGCGGTGCCCGGGGAGCAGTTGGGGGTTTGGTGCCTTGCTCAAGGGCACCTCAGTCGTGGCCGGCCCGAGACTCAAACCCACAACCTTAGGGTTAGGAGTCAGACTCTCTAACCATTAGGCCACATGTTTTATAAACACGAACAAGTTCCTTTACACAATTATACACAATTCTCAGTTCTTTTTAGCATATTTCTTCTTTGAGCTCCCTCTTGTTCTTGTTCTTTATCATGGATACCATTTCTCTCCTGGGAGATGTGAGATATGAGCAGCACGTGTTCAGGTGTTCAGGTAGATGGATTATGAGGTCACTTCCTGTCTCTGCCCTGATTACACAGGAAACCTTCCACTTTCTTCTGCAAAAATTCCTCACCAGTCTCCAGGACATGTAAACACACACATCCTATGACATAATATTTCATTTCATTCATCTTCTACCGCTTATCCGAACTACCTCGGGTCACGGGGAGCCTGTGCCTATCTCAGGCATCATCAGGCATCAAGGCAGGATACACCCTGGACGCAGTGCCAACCCATCACAGGACACACACACACACACACACACACTCTCATTCACTCACACAATCACACACTACGGACAATTTTCCAGAGATGCCAATCAACCTACCATGCATGTCTTTGGACTGGGGAGGAAACCGGAGTACCCGGAGGAAACCCCCGAGGCACGGGGAGAACATGCAAACTCCACACACAAGGCAAAGGCGGGAATCGAACCCCCAACCCTGGAGGTGTGAGGCGAACGTACTAACCACTAAGACACCGTGACCCCTAATATTTTTCAATTCAATTCAATTCAATTTATTTCTATAGCGCTTTTAACAATTTCCCATTGTCTCAAAGCAGCTTTATAGAAGTATGGGAACAGAAGAGAGAGAAAAAGAAATAAATATATAATAATAATAATAATAATAAGAAGAAGAAGAAGAAGAAGAAGAAGAAGAAGAAATCAGGATACAAATAAAAAAATGAATATATACAATTAAAGTTTAAAATTAATTTAAAAAATATTAACTTAAAATATAAAATATTATATATATCCATCCCTATCACTAATGAGCAAGCCGGAGGCGACAGTAATGAGGAAAAACTCCCTGAGATGATAAGAAACCTTGAGAGGAACCAGACTCAGAAGTGAACCTCATCCTCATTTGGGTGACACTCTACAGTAAATAGTGTAAATGTAAATAATGTCCTTTCTACAACAGTTTATAATAGTGCAGCCGAGAGCTCCTGAGGAACTAATGGGTCATCGTAAACTCTGAGTTCAGCACAGACCTGATTGCTGATAAACACCAGATCATACAGCTGACTGACACAACATTGGTTCAAAAGAAGACGTGACGTCTCTGGGTGGCTTCATACACAACAATCCCATGAGACACTGACTGACCATGTAGATCAATCCCTGGCAGGGTGATGACCTGGTGATGAGACTCCAACCAGTGGTAGAACATCAAGATTGACAAAGTAGCTCATAAGAAGAGACAATCAGGCTAGGAACTCAGAACACTGGGAGCTCCGGAGTGGCATGTATAGCTCGACAAAGAGAGAGAAAAAATTATAGGAATGACTGTAATCGGGTTATGTAAATTATGTGCAAAGTTCAGACAGGGACTCTGGCAAGACTAGCTATGACATCATTACTAAAAGGCTAAGGAGTAACTTTGTTTACTCCTTTACACAAGAAAAGCTATTAATAAAAATCTAAACTAAACAAAGGTGTTTTTAGCCTGAGATGAAAGAAGGCTACACTTGTGATTTTATTTATGTGAGCTTAAAATGAAAGGCCGGTATCAATAATCACACCGAGGTCTTTTGCTGCTGCACATAATGTAATAGAAAAACCATACAGAGTTACTCTGTAATCAGAAAGTTTACTTATGGCTGTCTGTGGTCCTGGTACAAGATCTTCTGTCTGTCAGAGTTAAGCAGGAGGAAGTTAGTAAGCATCACTGTCTAATGTCCTTCACACAATCTAATTCAATCTTATTAATCTGGTGACTCACATCTGACTGAGCTGAAACATATATGTGTCATCAGCATAAAAGTTGAAGCTAATACCACGTTTACAAATAATTGCACCAAGGGGTATCATATATATAGGGAGAAATGCAATGGGCCTAAAACAGAACCTTCCAGAACACCAAACAATACCTTAGTTTGTTTAGAGTAGTCACCATTTATCTGTACAAACTGATATCGATCTGTCAGATAAGACCTGATCAGGAGAGAGCTGTCCCTTTAACACCAACAACATGTTCTAGTCTCTCAGGTAAAATAACACGGTCAATGGTATCAAAAGTTGCACTAAGATCAAGTAACACCAGCAAAGGGACACAACCCTAATCAGAGACCAGTAACAGGTCATTTACATCTTTAACCAGCGCTGTCTCTGTGCTATAATGAGGCCTAAATCCTGACTGATACAGTTCATGAATATTATTCCTATGTAGGTTACAGTTACATAACCTTCACACTACACTAATACCACAGCCACAGAAAAAAACAGATCCCAGTGCCATTATCTATAAACAAATATAGACCACCTGACACAGCAGCAAATCGGCTCCCTGACAATGAAATTGAGCAATTTAAGTATCAGGTCCTTCTAGATTATTGTCAAATATATGTTACAGCGCAGTGAAATTCTTTCTTCACATATCCCATCTTTAGAACTTTGGAAGTTGGTTTATGCAAACACTAGGCTGTATCTGGTCATGATGTCAAGAAGTTCATGGGGCCTCTGTTTCCTTTAGAGTACAATCAATATAGAATTAGATTAAACTGATCATAGGATTTCAAACTGATCACACCCATTAAATCTGTATACCCAACTAGAAGGCTAGCAGCAATCAATACTAGGCTAGCATGGTTGCCATCAGAGATGGGGGACTCGAGTCATATGACTTGACTTGAGTCAGACTTAAGTCACAAATTTGAGACTTGAGACTTGCTTGACGAATATTAAAAAAAGACTCGACTTGACTTTGACTTGACATTCAAGAGTTGAGACTTACTTGTGACTTGAGTTAAATGACTCGAAATAACTTTTTTTTTTTTTTTTTTAAATCTGTTTTTGAAGGCACGCAAGAGCGTAATCTAACCACGTGACGCAGCAGGTAAGCAGAGGGAGCACGCGCACTAACTAATAAACCTTAACAGTCGTGACGAAACATGGAAGGCGCTACACCAAAAAGAATTTCGGGTACGGGATTTTGGGGATCCAGTCCCCTTATTCGGTTTAAATACTATTTGGACATTTGTGATGGACAGGACTCCCTGCAGTTTTGGGCTGTGAACAGACACCCTCCCCTCTTTGTTCAAGGTAGCGGTAAGAGTTATGGCCATCCCTGCATCAAGTGCACCTGTTGAACGTGTATCGCTCACAATTGAGTGACAAATTAAATTTTTTGCAAGCGCAATGTAGTGCAAGCCGGGCAGCTGCATTTTGGATCATTTGCAGAGGACGGATTGCGTTCATAGGTAGACCTGCCAGCAGTGCATTGCAGTAATCCAGTCTAGAAATGACAAGAGACTGAACAAGTACCTGAGCAGCCTGTGTGGACAGAAATGGTCGAATCCTTCTAATGTTGTAGAGAAGAAACCGACATGAGCGAGTCACATTAGCAACATGAGAGGAAAAGGACAGTTGATTGTCCATGGTTACCCCAAGGTTGCGAGCTGTGGCTGAAGGGGAGATCAGATCGTTGTGCAAGGATATAGCAAGATCATGACCTGGGGATGAATCACCTGGGATGAAGAGCAGCTCAGTTTTGCTAGGATTAAGCTTTAACTGATGAGCAGTCATCCATGATGAAATTTCTGCCAGACATGCAGAGATCCGGTCAGAAGCTGTGGCATCTGCGGGTGGGAAAGAGAAGATAAGTTGTGTATCATCAGCATAGCAGTGGTAAGAGAACCCATGTGAGGAAATAACTTCACCAAGAGAGTGAGTATACAGGGAGAAAAGAAGAGGACCAAGTACTGAGCCTTGTGGGACGCCAGTGGAGAGTCTGCGTGGAGCAGATGTCACTCCCCTCCATGTTACCTGATATGAGCGTCCTTCCAGGTAGGAAGCGAACCATTCCCAAGCTGATCCGCATATCCCAAGACTCCTGAGGGTGGCTAAGAGAGTCTTATGGTTGACCGTATCAAACGCTGCTGAAAGGTCAAGGAGGATAAGGACAGATGAGAGATTGGCTGATCTAGCAGCATGTAGTTTCTCAGAGACATCTAAAAGGGCTGTCTCTGTGGAATGAGCTGCTTTAAAGCCAGACTGGTTGGGGTCTTGGAGGTTGTTCTGTGAGAGATAGACAGACAGTTGATTAAAGACAATGCGTTCAAGAATTTTTGAAAGAAACGAGAGAAGTGATACCGGTCTGTAGTTACTGATGTCTGATGGATCCAGAGCAGGTTTCTTCAGGATGGGAATAACCCTTGCTCTCTTGAAGGTAGTTGGTACCTGACCAGATGCTATGGATCTATTGGTGATAGTTGTAATGAAGGGCAGAAGGTCTTGCGAGATGGTCTGCAGCAAAGTGGAAGGGAGTGGATCCAATGGGCAGGTGGTAGGATTGCAAGACTGGATGAGTTTTAGAATCTCTTCTGCTGTTACAGTTGAGAAATGTGACAACAAAGGTGTAGGGGAGTCCATACTCTGAGATGTAAGTGCAGTCGGGGCTGAAGTGAAGGTCCGGCAGATTTCCTCAATCTTCTCCTGGTAGAAAGAAGCAAAGTCTTCTGCAGTCAGGGAGGATGAAGAAGGTGGAGCCGGGGGGTTGAGCAGAGAAGAGATGATGTTGTGGAATTTCCGAGGGTCATGTGAGGAAGCTTCAAGCTTTTCCTTGTAGAAGGAAGTCTTGGCAGAAGTCACATCTGAGGAGAACTTGGCCATGAGTGTTCGGTAAGAATCAAGATCTGCATCAAGTTGTGATTTCTTCCACTTTCTCTCTGATGATCTTAGCTCTCTTCGATTGTTGCGCAGCACATCTGAAAGCCAAGGAGCAGAACAAGAAGTTTTCTTGGGTTTAGTGGACATAGGGCAGAGGAAGTCCATAGTTGAGGAAAGAGATGAGAGGAAAGTATCTGTGGCCGAGTCCAAGGGCAGTGAGGAAAAAGACTCAGGATCAGGAAGGGAAGAAAGAGTGCCAGAAGCTACAGAAGAAGGGGAGACAGAGTAAAGGTTGCGGCGGGTTAGAGCGAGGGGGTGAGAGGTAGTTTTAGGTAGGGTAGGGAGAGTGATGGTAAAGGATACCAGGTGATGATCAGAGACGTGTAGTGGGGTAGCAGTCACGTCTGTAGCTGGAGAAGGACGGGTGAAAACCAGGTCCAGCACATTGCCTCCTTTGTGTGTGGGGATGTAGCTGTTGAGTGTGAGTGTGAATGAGTCAAGAAGAGACAGGAGGGAAGAAGAATGTAGCTTGTCAGTGTAGTGTAAATGTTTGGTCACTGTTTATGTGGAAATGTCAGCTTTTTTGCAATAGCACTTATAATTGGTCTTCAGTGTTAGGCTTTGAGTGAAAAGCGTATGGATCGTTTATGGGGATGCACATATATATATATAAAACCCTAAAATTATTAAATTATTAAAAATAAAAAATAAAAAACCTCAGAATTGCAAGCACAGCCATGTTCTTGTCTCGCATGCACACGCACACACATTCAATTTAAAGGAATAGTTCACCCAAAAATTAAAATTCTGTCATCATTTTCTCACCCTCATGATGTTACAAACCTGTATAAATTGATATACAGGTTTGTTTGTAACCAAACCATTCATGAGCCCCATTCACTTCCATAGTGGGAAAAAAGAATACTATAGAAGTGAATGGGGCTCATGAATGGTTTGGTTACAAATATTCCTCAAAATATCTACATGTGTGTTCATCAGAACAGAAAATGATGACAGAATTTTCATTTTTAGGTGAACTATCCCTTTAATTAATAAATTACACTCACTCCAATCATCTCTCTCTGTCTCTCTGTCTCTCTCTCTCTCTCTCTCTCTCTCTCTGTCTGTCTGTCTGTCTGTCTGTCTCTCTCTCTCTCTCTCTCTCTCTCTCTCTCTGTCTCTCTGTCTGTCTCTCTCTCTCTCTCTCTCTCTCTCTCTCTCTCTCTCTCTCTCTCTCTCTCTCCCCAATAGTTAATTCACTTCAAGGTTTGTGTGATTCAATAATTCACATTTTTTGGTTGACGTGATTGATTGTTGTTGTTATTCTGTTGTTAAAAAGGAAGGATCTAATGTAAGGATGTGTTCATGTCCCATTAAAAGGGAATGCCTGTTCAATAAATGCCATTTGGTTCCATAGAAACCATTGTACTTTTTTATATATATACACTTTTCCATGGTCTTCTGCCATGTTTGAGGCATATTGAAACTTTTCATGCTTTTATGTTGGCCTTATTTCAGTTACATTTACATCTTATTCTTTGTAATTTAGATTTTTATTCATTTTTAGATTTTTATTGTATTTACAACTCACCTGTATGTGGACACCTTTTAAAAATAAATGCATATAATCATTTTTGTTGCAAATAAAACTCATAGTCCATAAATACTGTAGATTTAACTTTGTTTAATATATACATTTAGTTAAATCATCAAACATCTGTATGACTTGCCAGTGACTTGCTTGACTCAAGCTACGACTTGACTTGCTTGACTTAAAGCAGTGACTTGACTTGACTTGACTCTCACAAAAAATTACTCGGACTTGCTTGAGACTTGAAGGTTAAGACTTGAGACTTACTTGTGACTTGCACATGTGTGACTTACTCCCACTTCTGGTTGCCACATGATCCAATACACCATCTACAGCAAATGTTCCAGCTTCAACAAATCCAAAACATTTTGTTTATCACTCAAAAATATTTTTTTTATTAGTATACCTAAGGACGAACCTAAACAGGTAATTAAAGAGGAATTATTTGGGAAGCTGGTTAAAGCTGGCATTTTGCTTTCACCAGAAGTGGAGGATGTTGGGAAATGGCCAGGATGCTGGCCATTGTCCAGAACCCAACATGTATTTCAAAGATTCTGTTGCTGAGGCCATATTGGCAATTTAGCTAAAATAATTAGAGCTTCAGTTAAAACAAAAAGAGTGTGAGGATCAGTAAATTAGCAAGGGATGGTGAGCAGCATAGTCATGAGATGGTTTTGGGAATGCGGAGTAGACCTACTGTATTCCATCAACAATTGTTAGACCATCGGATACATCTGCTGTAACACCAATAAGGGATGCTGCTCAGACCCCTATTCATAGTTGTTCTGATTCACTTTCCCAGTCACAGTCTGAATTCGACGTTTGCAAATATGTTAGACTCTGTTTTTATCGTCTTTATCCAAGCCACTTCATTTTGGAGTGCAAGGCATGGAAACAGAAGAATTCCAGTCCTAAGCCTAAGAAAGTAACTGTAGTTCAATCATTGGCTGAGGTAAGTGATTTGAATGCTGCTGCTTATCTACCTTTTCTCTCTTTTGGCTCAGTTTCTCTTTCACCTAATTCTGAGACACAACAAATCAGGATTTTGAGAGACATGGGGGCCATGCAGTACAGTAGACAAACCTAGTGTTGATGAGTTGCCTGATCTTTCTACCCAATTCCCAGCTGCATTTCCTGCCAGTGTTGTGACTCATGCAAAGTCAAAGAAATTTGAGAATACTATTGACCTGTCTGATACTGTCTTTTCTCAACCTAGCTGTGAGCTGAGTGTTCTACCTGAGATGGCTCCAGAACTGAATCGAGTTCACACATCTCTCTTTAAAGGTTAGCAAGGAGGAATTGATTGCTGCTCAGACTTTTGGTCCTGCTTTAGTTTCTTGCATGGATGCTGTGGTGGACATTATGCAAGCACCAGAAGCAGGATAAGCTTACATTTTTGCAGGACTACAGGAATACTGAAGCATACAGTAGATGGAAGCCTCAAAAAAGGACTAAAACCTTCCACCTCATTTCCCAATATTTTTTGACCTTTTTTTAAAAGTCCTTTGTGCCCAAATTTGTGTGTTCCTGTCCTACTTGTCAATTTGCAGGAAATCCGAACCAAGCAGCTAATTATTGACTGTTGCCTGATGCCTTTGCCCAAGTCAAAGTCGGGTCACCAGTATGTGTTAACTGTATTGTGTGCTGCAACTCATTGATATAAATCATCTTTATTGATACCATATTGGGGAAATTCACTTATCACAGCAGCTTACAGACAGTCTCTTAAAGCAAAAACTGTTGTCCAAAAGCTTATTAAGTTCAAGGCACTAATTTTACATCAAGAGTGTTTTCACAGATGTTAAATGATTTGGGTTTCAAGCACCAATTAGCCACCGCTTACCACCCAGAGTCCCAGGGTGCATTGGAGTGATTCCACCAGACTCTTAAGTTGAACAGTAGCTGAGATATCTTTTGCTTTTTATGATTCATCACGTCTACTTCAATTAAAAGATGCAGGATATTTGTTGGCACCTCAAGTAGTAAATACTACAGCAAGAGGCAGAGCTTTTTCTTACAGAACCCCACAGTTATGGAACAGCCTTCCAATTAGTGTTCGGGACTCAGACACAGTCTCAGTGCATAAGTCCAGGCTAAAAACACATTTGTTTAGTCTACATTTTCATAGCTTTTCCCTAGGTCTGCCTTTTAGTTATGCTGTCATAGAGTTTTGCTGGAGTCCCTGTCTGCACTTTGCACGTAATGTACATTGTCCATTACATGATAGCAATCATGCCCTCTTTCTCTCTCTCTGTCTATGTCTTTCTCTCTCTCTCTCCGCCTCTCTCTTTTTGTCGAGCTATACATGCCTCCCCCAAGCTCCCACTGTTCTGAGTTCCTAGTCTGATCGCTTTTCTTCCGAACCTTCTTTGTAAATCCTGACTTTATACCCGTGGTGGAGTCTCTTCACCTGGTGGTCACTCTGCCAGGGATTGATCTGCATGGATCATCTGCATGCTGTGGATGGGGCCGCCCTGAGAGTGTGATGCCTTCTTTGAACCCCTGTTGCATCAGCCAGCTTTATGGTCTGGTCTTTATCAGCAATCACTTCAAGACTTCTGCAGGAAGTAACCTCGAACCCTAAGGTTGTGGGTTCGAGTCTCGGGCCCTGAGGTGCCCTTGAGCAAGGCACCAAACCCCCTAACTGCTTCCCAGGTGCAGCAGCATAAATGGCTGCCCACTGCTCCGGGTGTGTGTTCACAGTGTGTGTGTGTTCACTGCGGTGTGTGTGCACTTTGGATAGGTTATGGGTCACCGTACTTAGCCATATGTCACGTCACTTTCACTTTCAGTGTTTTTTCAGTGTTGGGTCTGTGGAGAATATAGAATTGACTACTACAGTGGCTGACCTCAAAAGAAGGCCAAATGCATCTCAAAGATGCAGATCTCCCCTTTACCATCTGGAAGAAGATACAGAGCAATGACTTCAAAAACAACTGAAAAGTAGCTTCTTCCCCCAAACAGTCAAATGCATAAATGCATCCCATTTCCAATAAGCACTCGCGCAATAATCCCCTAACTATTATAATACTCTAATACAATAATACTCTACATAATACAACACTACTGCATTATTACTCCACTTGCACTAATGCACTGCAGTACCTCAGTTTATTTATCCCTCCTGCAGACCTCGTCTGAATTTCTATGCAAATTAGGAGCGCTGAATCAAGTTGACCTTGTCTTTTTTTTGACTGCTTATAAAAAATGAAGTATACATGATAGCCTTTTTTTTCACCTTTTTTGTCTAACTTGTTTATAACATATTAACATATATTTTGCAAAAAAATTATATATATATATATATTTGGTATAATAAACCTCATTAATATGCAAAAATGCCTCATTTTCTAGACATTTTGAACTATTTTCACTATAGAGGCACAAAAGTTGATGCACAATTACAGGCTGGTATATTTCAAAGCCAGGAGATTGTTTTGAAACCATTTTGACCATTTTTAATGTCAGTAAATAATACAACCTGGTTTTTTTTCAGGTCAAATTGACTTGAATGCTTATAAATCAAAAATCCTACAATGATCACCATTCTGTGTGATCAGCTTACATTTGTGATCATTATACATGTCTATTTTGCGGGCTACACACACACACACACACACACACACACACACACACACACACCACTCAAAAACATGGCATAATTTATTGTGAATAAAACTTCCTTTACACCTCTTATGCTTTTTATTATATTTAATTTATAAACAATAAACCTCATGAAATTATATCATGTTTTTGAGTAAAATAAGCAGAAATTATTAAATATTATTTTGGACCACTGGCTGGTGTATGTCAAACATCCCCAGGTCAAAGCTGACTGATGCAACTAAATTCATGAACAAGAGAGAGAAAACAAATATGATTTGAATATAAAAACACAACGTGTGTGTGTGTGTGTGTGTGTGTGTGTGTAAAGCTTGTTGGTAGAAGAAGAGGAGAAGAGAAGATATTGTCCCCAGCTGGACAAATGCATAAAGTGTGAAATATTTACAAATGTGTGGCTTTTTTTTTCTGGAGGCCAAATGAAATGCAGTGCCCAATATGTGTGTGTGTTTGTGTGTGTGCATTTGTGTGTGTGGTGCATGAGTGTGTGTTTTGGGTGCGTGTGTTAGTGGACATTTTATGTGTGCATTTTTGTGTCTGTATGTATGTTCGTTGCGCTGAAAAGGGCAAAAGTGTGACCTATTGCCCCACAAAATGTGGCCGAGTCAAATTGACTCGGGAGGACTTGAGGATGAAAGTATTTATTTTATGAACACATAGTTCAACGAAAATAGACAGAATTTTACTTGCAAAGTTCATAATTTGAAACAATACTGGTAAATTTCAGGCAAATATGTGGAAGAAAACCCAAGTTATGACACATTAAACTTTCCAGATGAGTCAAATAGACCCCAGGTCTGCAGAAGGGTTATATATGTACATTACCTTGTATATATGTCCTTATCTGTTCATAATCTTTACCTGTCCTGTATATAATGTTTATAAACCTGAATACATCACAAGTTGCAAAGCTACTAAACAGTTTTTCTTTTTTTTTGACAATAAATATCTATTCTATTCTATTCTATTCTATTCTATTCTATTCTATTCTATTCTATTACAGATTCTATTACAGCATCATATTATGGACAATACCAAGCCAAATTATGCTCTCAGATCTGTGGTAGAATGATGATTTTTAATTTGCAACTGCCTAAAAACATAATGTGCACAAATAATGCCTAGCTGTTAGTGGGTATGAAAACTAGCCACTATACAGAACATTTACAAGGTGACAGTAGGCCATTATGATCCCTAGGATATCCTTTTCACCACCCATGGTAAAACCCTGATCCAGAAGCTATGGGACGTGTTGCCAACAGAGGAAAACAAGACACCACAACTTTCCACCATTTTAAGAGGATGTTTGATTAGATTTCTATGGTGCTTCAGCAGACATAGACAAACCTAGTATTACAAACAAATTTATATTTTCTATGATGCCTCAGAACAGGTGTAGGGACAACGATCATTTTTGGTTAAGCTTTGTGAGACACTAAATGCCTAACCTCCAACTATGAAAGAAATGCCATGCAGATACCCAAGACCTTAAAGTTGGATCTGTTGGTTAATCACAGCTTCCTTTGGCCCTGTGATTGATTGTTCAGGACATTTCCTGGGGAAGATGAACATGTAAGGTCTGTAGAGTTCAACATTAAAGCTCAGTTGTATAAACGGTCTGTTGACCATTTTATTACACTGCCAGAGATTTCTGATGAGAATGGCACAGAAACCAAACCAACAGACTCTAATTTAGAACAATATTTTCTACTGCATACTTGGGGGCACTTATGTTTAGGAGATTTAATCAAACAGAAGGGGGGCACGGTGGCTTAGTGGTTAGCACGTTTGCCTCACACCTCCAGGGTCGGGGTTCGATTCCTGCCTCCACCTTGTGTGTGGAGTTTGCATGTTCTCCCCGTGCCTCGGGGGTTTCCTCCGGGTACTCCGGTTTCCTCCCCTGGTCCAAAGACATGCATGGTAGGTTGGTTGGCATCTCGTGTGTGTGTGTGTGTGTGTGTGTGTGCCCTGTGATGGGTTGGCACTCCGTCCAGGGTGTATCCTGCCTTGATGCCCAATGACACCTGAGATAGGCACGGGCTCCCCGTGACCTGAGGTAGTTCGATAAGCGGTAGAAAATTAATGAATGAATCAAACAGAAACCCTTTCATTGGTGATATTATATATTATATTTGTGATATTGCTTTGGCGATCTAGAAACTTCCAGATCTTCCAGTTAGTAAACTTTTTCTATATTTCTGATCTTAACCTTGGAAGTTTTATCCCTTTATGTGTTCATGTGAAATTGCTCACACACATACATGTCTCTCTCTCTGTGTCTGTATAAACTGAATTGTTGTATATAGTACTATGTACATATTTTATATCAATTTATTTTCATATGAACATTTGTATTTATTAAGGCAAATAAAAATGTGTTGTCGGATTTATTTCCTGTTTATTAGACAGTGACATATTCTCTCATTGTAAACAGTAGCATCATGTCACTAATGCATTTCCTGCACTATATCATTGGCATGGGTTCAGTATCACCATGTGATTTAACACCACAGTTTCTAAGCTTAATGTGTTTATGGCTAATTAAAATGGTTTTGAGTCCATTTTCCCATCAGTCATCTGCCACTTTTAATTACACATTAAGGCTTACAGCAGGACAGACACACCACACTCGGACTCTACACAAAACTTACACACTCTGTTGTGTATGAATCTGCCCACAATGCTGTTCACCAAGGCTGATTAGTAGTGAAGTGACAACAGGGAGAAAGTGAACAGATGTCAAAGTTATTCTGCTCTAAATGTTAACTATACATAGAATTTGGTATTTCTTCACTCAGATGAGAGGAGGGATTGTGGAGGGAGAAGGGGTGAGATTTAGAATGAATGAGGAAGTTGGATGAGTATAGGAGAGAATGAAGGGGAATGAAGATGAAAGAAGGATAATTTCACCTTTATATCCTGAATTTCTTTCTTTATGTAAAGCAGTTTGTGGCAATATAATAAAAGCAATTTACAAGTGATTAAATTAAAACACTAATCACACCCTAACATCACATACACATAATAAAAAAAGTAATTTATTATTATTAATGTTGGTGTCAGTTTTTGATGAAATTAAATGTATTTAATCTGCCCGAATCCACAGCAATACAGTGATGATAAAATGACTTGATTTGAAGTGCCAGCAGTAGACAGAAATAAAAAACAGAAATATAAATAGAGACAGTAATCAAACTATAATATTAAGATTAGTCTGGACAGGTTTACACTGCCTTTCTCTTACTTTCTATCTGTCTGTCTCTCTCTATCTAAAATCCACTCTGCAGCTCTGTGAGATCTGTAATTAAATCCCATTGTGAGAATTCAGATTAAACTTTGACTGTGGTGGAAGGCCGACCTCGCTCTGTCTCCATGTCCATCACAGCATGGTGAGTTAATTTGGTGTAATGTAGGTCACTAATAGAATCCCCGCTAGTTAGACGTACCATTCATTAAACAGAGAAACATCAGAGAGGAAAAGGAAATAACGCTGATGATGGATACCTGTGCGTCCTCCATCATCCATTATTGAACAGGTCATTGAGCACTAATCTGTCACACTCCTGCAGACACAGTGAAATTAAACCTGATTCATCTGCAGAGAGTGTGGGGTCGCACAGAGTTTAACTGCCTCTGAATACACACACACACAGGCTGTGTCTCTAACCACACACTGTGACCTGATTCTTCAAGTGTGCACTATATGGTCATTTAGAGCAGATGTGGAAGTGCACATTCAGGTTCATTCAGAGACTCTGTCTCCATTACACTGAACATGTTTAAAATGTTGAATTTTGCAGAGCTCCTTCATTAATAAGACCTGAGCAACTGAGCACAACTGACACATGAATCTCAATAAAACAGTAATAGAGTTGTTATATACAGAACGTATTCACCCCAAATGATTATTTCTCTGTTTGCTGTATTTCAACATAAAATTGCATTAAATAACAGACACAAGAAGTAGAAAAAACATTTAAAATGTCCTCAGACATGAAAATAAAAACCTAAACACTACTTGTGTCAGGGGCAGCGGGAATGAACCCAAATGCTGGACACTAGGCAGTACCAAAGGGAACAGTTTTAAAACGGAAAAAACACACAATCCAAAGCTAGTGCAGCGCTCAAGATAAGACAGTCCAAGGTCTTAGAAAATATAGAGACCATGTGCGGGTTACTAGAGTCCACAAAACAGTATTCACTGAACAGGAACAACACAATAGCAGTGTTCACAAACAGTAATCCATTGAGCAGAGTTAAACAAAGTTCATTCACAGCTATCCACAGAGCAAGAACAATATTTCCAAGGAGGTAATCCAAGCGGCAAAATCCAAAAACAGCAGTGGCAGAGAACAGGCAGACAGGAGAACAGTAACAGGCAGGGTAAAATCCATTAAAAAACTCACACAACTGGGACTAGAGATAAAGGTGGCAAACTGAAACAGGCAGTGGTCAAAAAGAAAAAATACTTTAGCATAAAATGGCAGGATGACTCACAGGGCACAAGGCAAACAAGAGAGACCATCTGAAGAACACAGTGCTTTTGGCATGTTTATATGGTGCAGGCATGCATAATATTGCTGACATCCTGGAAGTGAAAAATCAAACATGGCCACCGACTCAGCAGTGACATCACCAGAACTGGAAGTGATCATCGCAAACCCAGAAAGGCAGGGGAAATAAATTAGAAAAATCTGAAATCTGCACATTTTCACTCATGCCACAATGCAATATTTCTCCAACTCTGTTAAATTCATGATTCATGATTCAAGATTTTTATTGTCATATGCACTTAGGTACAATGAAATACTTGTTTTGTTTTTAACTCATAGGAACAGAGGGTAGAAGGGCAACAAACATTAAAATTACAATAAATTACATTAAAAATTCAAATACTACAAAAACAGTTTACAATGTAAGAGAACCTGCTGTCAGCGCATTCCACTGGATTCCACTGGATTACTGTGACCCGAGGTAGTTCGGATAAGTGGTAGAAGATGAATGAATGAATGAATGAAGGTGATGTCACTTCCCAGTTTCCCAGATTTGTTACCAGATTTGTCTGGCTACCCGGATCAATCGCCGAATCCGTGAACGACGTAAGGAGGGACAGCTGGCCCCCTCCTGGCTTCCCATGAACCTGTATGTCAAGCCTTGCTCAGCACCTGGCCGATCACACCTCCATTTCCTAACCCTAACCCATGGAGATTGGTCGTCGCCGCCTGTCGAGAAGGAGAGTTGCTGGGCCAACGATCTTTGTCTGTACTGTGGCAAGGCAGGGCACTTTGCCATCTCCTATCCAGCAAAAGGCGATTGACTCTACTCGTCAATGCGTGGTCAAGGTTGGTGCACCTGATTCCGGTGTCGGAGCCGTTTTATCTCAGAGGGACCCCAAGAACAATAAGCTTCACCTTTTGTGCATTCTTTTCTCGTCGTCTCACCCCTTCCGAACAGAACTACACCATTGGCAAGCATGAGTTCCTGGCTGTCAAACTCACCCTGGAGGAATGGCATCACTGGCTGGATGGGGCTGAACAAACTTTTCTGGTCTGGACGGACCACAAGAACCTCAAGTACCTTCGGACAGCCAAGAGGCTGAAACCCCGAGAGGCTCGTTGGGCTCTCTTCTTTGGGAGGTTCAATTTTGTTTCAATCCTACAGGCTGGGAACTAAGAACGGAAATTCTGATGCACTCTCTCATCAGTTTTTCAATTGAAGCCGCCGGTGAACATGTTCTTCCACTGTCCGTCACCATTCAGGCCCTATGGCTGGACGTAGAAAGAGGAATTCAGCTAGCCGTGTCTAACCTACCTATTCCCGACAGCTGTCCAGAGGGTAAACTCTATGTTCCAGATTACCTCCGGTCCCAAATTCTCCAGGGGTGTCACAATTCCCAGCTCTTCTGCAACCACGGTTTCCCTCTGACTTTATCGGTTCTCCAGCAATGGTTCTGGTGGCCCTCAGTCAGACACGACGCTCGTGACTTTGTCACTGCCTGCCCATTCTGTACTCAACACAAGAGCCCTCGATCTCCCCCATCTGGTCTCCTTCGTTCCCTGCCGGTTCCTTGCCGACCATGGTCTCACATCTCTTTTGATATCGACACCAGTCTTCCTCCTTCTGTTGGCTGCTCCACCATACTCTCTTTGGATGACTGCTTTTCTAAGATTCCCCATTTTGTTCCCCTGCCCAAACTTCTGTCGGCCAAGAAACGGCCTTGCTCTTCCACATTTTCTGACTCCATAGCATTCCCCAGAACATTGTCTCCGACCGAAGACCCCAGTTTACTTCCAACTTTTCAAGGGAATTGTGCCAGCTCTTAGGCGTCTCCATTAGCCTCTCCTCTGGGTTTTCACCCCTAGTCTTGAGACTGGGCTTCACCTCCTCTGTGCCAAAAATCATTCTTCCTGGGCCTCCAACCTGGTATGGGTTGAGTATGCCGACAACTCCCTGCCTTCTGCTGCAACAGGTCTATCCCCTTTTCAAGCTGCCTATGGCTATCAACCACTATTGTTCTCCACTCAGGATCTGGAAGCCTTGTTTCCTTCAGCCTTGGCCCTTGTGAGACATTGCTGCCTGGTCTTGTTGAGAAGAGTATGTATGACATATGATAAACCTGATTTTTGAGATAAAGCTGCTTCAACAATATTAATAATGAGATGGGGAAGCACAGGGAGATGCAGGGTTGATTGAATTGTTTGCCGCAAGATTTTGAAAAAATCTTGTTTCGTGCAAAAAATTGTTTCGTGCCAGTCGTATGTTTGCTTGGCTGAATATTTTGATTTAGTTTTAAATTATCTTTGAGTTTATACTTTAACTCCTTACTTTTTACAAAGGGTGAACACACAGGCAATAGCAATAGCATCTTAAGAGCAAAATTCTCGCTCTAAATACTTTCCACCTCTACTCCGTGTATTTATTTGTCCTGCCCAGGTGTTGTACACTCCGGTGCCAGGGAACCATGGACCATGGGTGTAGCAGCAGCGGAAGACATGAGCCG
>NC_083482.1:17972904-17982904 GCF_030014155.1 Tachysurus vachellii | reverse complement strand
ATTTTGTAGTAAACTGATTTTTAAAATATTTCTGAGACACAGGAAGTTGGAGGAAGGCCACATGTTCTTCAGGTGCTTTCACCTCAAAGAAAGTGACATGAAGAAAAATGTTCTGCAGCAAAAGAACATTTTCAGGGCAGAGCACAGAAAAGATTCAGCGTGTAAACAACTTTTTATCATCAACAATTAAAAACATGGCTCAATAAATCACCTGCACAAACTTGGCACCTGAATTAATGACTGTGTGTGTGTGTGTGTGTGTGTGTGTGTGTGTGTTTCATCCCTCCATCTTTTTATCCCTACATACTCACATACTCACAGTTGCTTGATTCTGTATTTTAATAGAAGGTGAAAGTAAATCAGCTGAAATGATGAATGTGTTTAAATAGATAAACAAACTCCTTTCCTCCATCTGTCAGAGTAAACCATCGAAAATTCTATTTCTGTAATAAATATTTAAATGTTGTTATTGGACAGCAGGGCATTTATTTTTCTGCAGCTCTGAGAAGAGGTTTAGGTTTTCAGACAATATGTATATAATCTATAGAACATGTATAATGAATGATGGATTAATTTATTCATTAATTTATATTTTTAATCAAAAATGAATATGAGTGACATTTTGAGCTTAAACAAGAACAGGTGATTTTAACAAATTAAAAAATATATATTTCCTGTAAAACCTTATGCAGAACAGAAGAACCTGGTTTCACACACAAACACACATACACACACACACACACACACACACACACACAAAAACACACCCACGTCATATTCAAAAGTATTTACACCAAACCATCTGAGCTGCTCTAGGAGGAAGACAAACATCCTCTGCTCAAGGGCAGAAACGTGTCACTCAGGACAGATCTAACTGTGCAGGTGGATGGGGAGACATGAAAATTTCAACATCTCTCCAGGACCAGGGTGCTACATAAAACAAAGACAGAACTAAGGACTTAATTAATTAGTCCTAACCCCATAAAGTGCATCTGTGCAACCTGGTGTACACAGTGTGAGACACAAGACAAAAAGACAGTTCAGGATAAAAAATATAAGACATTACACAAAAGCAGAACCAACCAGTGTAAATACTGTATGTTCTAGATCGCATGTGCAGAAATACTGAAATTGTAATGTATTGTGCAAAACTCCAATCGACTGAAATGTGAAAGACAGAATGTGCAATGAGCAAAAACAGAGTGTAAAAACATCATGTAAACAGTTTTATATGTTTGTGCTCTGCACATGGATGTTTACTGGAAGAGTGTGTGGTGATGGAGCTGGTGTTGAGTGACCAGGTGAAGTTCTCCACTAGATGAACACCAAGAAATTTGGTGCTCTTGACGATTTCTACAGATGATCCGTCGATGGGGACATTTGACAAACTTTTAATCCAGTATGAAAATCAAAAATGGAAACAAGGCTGATAGCCAGATAGACTGAATTGCTTGCAGACAAGGCCAACAACCTAGAGCCACATCATCTAGCTTTGTTGCCCAGCAACAGTAAAAGCAAGCCTATGTTGAGATTCAGCCACCAGGGGCACTGACCACAATCTGCCATATCTAGCACAGTAACCCGCTCCTGTTCTGGTTTCAGAGTTTTAAAAATGGTTGCAGGGTTGGCTACTAAAAGTGTTTATTTGTCTACACACTTGGCTTCTCTCTAATCCACTGTCAGGCTCCATGTGCCGTTAGCTTTTCTTGCAGGCCAGATTGGACTGTTAGATTCACTCGGAGTTTTTGTAAGAATGGCACGCTTTTTTTCTAGCTGTTGAACAATAGGAAGAATTCCTTGGACAGATTCATTGCTGACAGGATATTGTGTTGTACATGGTGGTGGTTTTCCAGTGAGTCATTTGCAGGAGTCATTTGCAGGAGCCATTTGCCGTCCTCAAAGGTTAGTGATGAGTGGAATTTCAGGTACATGTCAAGACCCAATAAAGGTTGTTTAATTTCTCCAAGCCAAATGCTTTTTTCCACTTCATGAGGTCCAATGTACATTGTAATAGGTTCGATTCTCCTCAGAATGATATCTCCTCACCTGCTCCATTTGTAAGCTTGATTTTATTAGCCAGTGATGTAGGAATGACAGTTAGCTCAGCTCCAGTATCAAATAAAAACTGAACATTATGTTTATCTTCTGTTCTATGTTTATGCTCTGTAAAGCTGCTTTGAGACAATGTCCATTGTAAAAAGTGCTATACAAATAAACTTGAATTGAATTGAATTGAATTGAATTGAACATTTTTTCAGATTGTTCTGTTCACTTCTTTTTGTTCCAGTAGTTTTGGTGATTTCTCTTCATATCTGGCTCTCCTGGTTGGCTTTGCCAAATTGTTAGATTGTAAGATTGTAAGCTGGACCAAGTTCAGAGGAAAAGTGTTTATTGAAGATGTTCGTGTAGCATAGCAGTCTTCTGGAACTTAACCCAAAGGTTCTGTCTGTGTGACCAGCAGTGTTGGGCAGTAACGCGTAACTGTAACGCAGTTACTTTTGACAGTAACTAATACTCTAACGCATTAAATACAGTAACTCCGTTACCATTACCATATGGTGCATTTGTCCGTTACCTTTATAAATGAATTCATTTAGACTGAATTGTAACCTACAGACTAACCTGTTTACAGCAGCAACGCATTGTAGGGTTGGTGGATGCCAACCTGTAAACACAAAGACGCCGCACTGTGGGCGTGTTTCCGTTTATTCATGTATGTGCAGCAGTAATGGAGAGTCGAGGCGAGAGCAAGATGAGTTTCTCTAAGTGAATTGCTCATTATTTCACTTTAGTTGAGAATAAAGACAAAAATGTTTAGTCAAATGTAAGCTGTGTCTTTCTGGTTTGAAGGTCCATCTACTGCCATAAACAGCAACTCCAATCTGTCGAAGCACCTCCAGAAACTACATGACTCAACGAAGCTAGAATCTAAGAGTCAGTGGACACACTCGGCGTGACTCAAGCCCCTACAGCCAAACACTAGATTTTAACCGGACTGTTAGCCAGGGACAGACTTGAGTTTGTCTAGACCATAACACATAAAAGGGCACTAATGGGAACATTAAAGAACGTTCTTTAAAAAAGTAACTAAAAAGTTACTTTTAACAGTAAGTACTTTTTTTAAGTAATCAACAAAGTAATTGAATTACTTTTTGAATGAAGTAACTAGTAACGATAACCAGTTACTATTTCTTAGTAACTAGCACGACACTGGTGACCAGACTATATACCTGGTAACAAATGATCTTCAAACAATAGAAAGTTACAGTAAGGACCTTCTACTGGAGAACTTACAATGGACAGGGCAGAAGGGTCATCCTGTGTATTGATTCACTGTTGGTAAATCTCTCTGAAGTAGCAGATGTAAACGTCATGTGGCAAAGTACATATATCATGCCTAAGACACATTTTAAAGGAGACAGGATAAAGGTCTGAGATGCTTCAGACTGTGGAGGTGTGACTATATTTAATCTGAATATTAGAATGAGATCAGGAGTGACATCTGATAGGACTGAGCCCTGGTACAATAATAAAACTAAAGAGAGGGTTGTTGACTTCAGGAAAGCACAGAGCGACCACTCTCCACTGAACATTGAAGGATCCTCCATGGAGGTCATAAAGAGCACCAAAATCCTTGGTGTTCATATGGCGGAGAACTTCACCTGGTCACTCAACACAGTAAGAAAGCCCAGCAGCATCTCTCTTTCCTTCAAGAGATTAGAAAGGCCCGTCTCCCCCCCATCCTGACTACTTTTTACAGAGGGACCATTGAGATCATCCTGAGCAGCTGCATCACTGTCTGGTCACAAGACCCTGCAGTGGATAATGAGGACAGCTGAGAAGATCATTAGAGTCTCTCTTCCCTCTATCATGGTCACTTACATCTTACATGGGCACAGCATCTGCAAAGCTAACAGTATTGTGGATGACCTCACACACCCCTCACACACATTCTTCACCACACACCCCTCACACACACTCTTCACCACACACACACACTCTCTTCACCCTCCTGCCATCTAAACAATAGTATTGTAGCATTCAGGCCCTCACAACAAGACTGTGCAATTGTTTCTTCCCACAAGCCATCAGACTCCTCAACAAACAGAACTGAACTGTACCAAGCTGGGATACACACTGTTTGTTTGTTTGTGTGTGTGTGTGTGTATGTGTGTGTGTGTGTGTGTTTAAATAAGAAGTCATGGAGCACTAGGACCCTGCAGCTATACTGTTCCACATACACTTGTACACCTAAACACTGCAGTGTGTTCTGAGGAGGTGAAGCTGTTCCTGTGTGTGTGTGTGTGTGTGTGTGTGTGTGTGTGTGAGATGAGCATCTCTGCAGAGTGTGAAATCAAAATGAAGTTTAATTTACTATGTGAGTGAGATTTTAATTAAGCGAGCACATCTGCCACAGCTGTATGTGTTAATGTCTCTGAGTCTCTTCCACCAGCTTCACCACCTCACTGTACACTGCTTGTGCCTCTCATCTGTCCAGAGCAAAACAAATCAGATGTGTATTTGCTTTGAAAGTTTCATTTCTCCGATTCAACAAATTCGAAAAAAAATTCATTAAACAGTGTAATGATTTCTAACAGAACCGATTAGAACACTGCACTGAACCCATCTGCTTTTATTTTATTAATCTAAATATTAAATAAATAAATATTCATATAAAAATATCACACAGATTCTCAGCCTGACCAAAGAAAAAAGACAGATGCAGCAGAGAGGACAGTATCTGGACTTCTCCTCTGTTCTGTTCTCAGTCCATTCACACAAACAAACAGAACCCAGCAGATGGAGCTCAGGGTTGTAAGTGTGAGCATAACAGAGAACATTCCCGAGTCCCACACTAACTATCTCTGACCTGAGAAACATGGAGGTGTGAAGTCCTGGAGCTTTACTGCAGCAGAAGACTGAAGTAGGGTTTCTAAAATAGGGGAACAAGTGGTTAAGGCTCTGGTTTATTGATTAGAAGGTTGAGGTTCAAGCACAGTGCTTAACCCTCTGTATACCAGGGGATGCTGTATCATGGTTGACTATGACCTCTGACCTCGGCTTAACAATTCTCCACTCAGTGTAGGTGAAGCTTTCTGACTTTGTGATTTAGAAACAGTGTGACATTTCTTCCATTGTGTTAATAAAGTCAACACAAACACACACACACAGGTAAATAATGCATCAATTAATGTCAATTACACACAGAGAGGACAGTTAGATCTAGAGAAGATCAGATCATGGTCAGTGGGATTGTTGTGGATGGAGCTGCCCGGAGACTATCATTAATAATGTGAGGTAACAGGAAGTGGGTAGAGCTTCCAGGGGTCACTTTATTTGAGAAGGTTCAAAACACTACACATCTGTTAATCCTTCTCGATTCACATCTGGACTGGAGCATCTGCTGTTTTTATTAAAGTAAGGAGTCTTTTGATAAATCTGAGAACATTAAAATGCATGATGGTTAACAGGTCGGTAACTAACAGATCATTAATTAACGTGTTAAATACAAGCTACAGAATGCTGATGTGTTTGTTGTAGCTTTAAAGGACATTTCAGTGAACACTCAATAACCATGGATGCTATGATGACCTGACTTCTCAAACACATCTTCTATTTGTCAAGCAGTTAAAAGAACAAACAGCAAGGTTGTGAGCTTCCTGCTAAAGAAGCATCACTCATGTAACATCTACATGCGGACCACACTGAGCGTGTTATTCTCCTCCTAACAACTCGTGAGCACTGTATGGAACACCGGTGGCTGAAACGAAACAATGGATGCGGTGCAAATCTCCTCCGGTCCGGTTCTCTGTGAGATCACAGCTCTTCTCAGAACTGCTAGAGAATTTATCGTACAGCCACTAATTAAATAAACAGTCAGAAACAATTGTCTTATATACAGTTTATTATTTTTACACAGGAAAAGCAGATGTGTGTGTGTGTGTGTGTGTGTGAAGTTCTCATGCAGAACACAGCACTGTAGCCTCATTTATAAGAATAACCAAAGTAAGGAGTCTGTGTGAAATAAAATATTGGTTTATTACTTACAGAAACCACACAAACAGAGCAGCGAGTTTGACACACACACAAACACACAGGTGTTTTTAGCCCACCACCACTGTCTCTTCATCAGAGAACTCATAATAAGGAACCTCCAGGTTGAGCGGAGCCGGACCTTTCCTGATGCGGCCCGAGGAGTCGTAGTGCGAGCCGTGACAAGGACAGTAGTACCCTCCGAAGTCACCTGCGTTGGCAATTGGAACACAGCCCAGGTGAGTGCACACACCGATGACAATCATCCATGAGGGATTCTGGACACGGTCTCTGTCGTGCTGAGGGTCACGCAGCTGAGACAGATCCACATCGGCTTCGGTGGCGATCTCCTTCTCTGTTCGGTGACGAACAAACAGCGGTTTCCCTCTCCATTTAAACGTCATGTTCTTGCCCTCAGGGATGTCTGACAGCTTGACCTCTATTTTGGACAGAGCCAGGACATCAGCCGAGGCACTCATAGAGGAGATGAACTGCGTGACGGCTGTTTTAGCGGCGTAGACCCCCACAACTGCAGTGGAACCCGTGATCAAGTAGGAGAACGCTTTCCTCGCGTCCCCGCTCTCCTGAGAAGACTTCTTTGGGTCCATCACCTCAGGGCGGCGATAATCAGAGAAATCAGGAATCTTAATGTCCGTGTGGGCAAAACGCACGCCAGCACTCACTACAACACAAAGAACACAAAATGGTGCATGATTAATGTGCTACAGTTTACAATTCACTTCTACATCTATGTTGTGTTAACATACTTTTATTCTCATTTTATAATATAAACACAAGTGTATATGAAATAAGTTCAATGTATCTGTTACTTCGAGTTTAAATCTAGTAAAGTCAGCAGCGACAGGGTCGAAAATACTCAGCGCATGCGCAGTAGAATGCTTAGCTAGCTGACAGTATACAGCTAATGCTAGCGGTAGCAACAGACAGTTATTTATAACTAAATAAAAAGTATTTCACGATTCTAAACTAAAGAGTCGAATTAAATTGACAAATTCGTTTCCAAACAAAACCTAAGAAAAAGATAACCTAATAAAAGATAAGATTGTAAATGTTACATTAATGATGAACTCCGAGTGTCCTTGAGTGTCACACAGCAGTAGTTAGCTTTAGCCTGGTGGCTAACACTGTAGCTAAGCTTTAAACCAGTGTGTTCTGTATAAACACTTACAGTGCGCTCGGTTATATGTGGAGCTTTAACACTTACAGTGCACGCGGTGATGTAGTGACGGTTATATCCCGGTTATATACCGGAGCTGTAACACTCACCGTTCAGGCTGGAGGACACAGCAGTAGTGTTAGCTTTAGCCTGGTGGCTAACACTGTGGCTAAGCTTTACCCCAGTGTGTTGTTCTGTATTAAAGCCGCACTTATTAAGTATAAAGCTTACAGTACACTCGGTGATGGGTTATATCCCGGTTATATCCCGGTTATATCCCGGTGATATCCCGGTTATATCCCGGTGATGTACCGGTGATGTACCGGAGCTCTAACACTCACCGTTCAGGCTGGAGGACACAGCAGGCCCTGTCCTGGGACTTTGTCCGCTCAGAGAGTCGCGGCAGAGGAAAGGTTTCTTTGGGTCCAACAGAACGTGATCACGCTTCAGCACCACCGCAGACACGAGAGCCTTCAGCGGCGCAGTAACGGCGAAGTTTGTGGCCTGTAAATAAGGCGAAAACGAGCCCGCGCGCGCCGCCATGGACATCATCATTACTCTCTGTACCACTGCTACAGCGGCTAAGGGGCGGGGCTTCTTCTCCTCAATACACAACTTCCGCCTTTCAGAGCGTCATGGCAGCGTGGTGACGTGATGACGCAGAAGAGTCCCGGATGCTGTTTGTTAGCGTAGTTAGGTTAAAGAGTGTAATAAAGAATCAGTGCTGAACAACACGTTTATTATTAATGTGATTTTACACTTGTGTTATAGAACTCCAGTCTTACTGCACTGATAAAAGTCCTTAAAGATCACAATTTCTGTAGGCTCTGTAGGAGAACTGTGCGTCATGTCTGTGCTTCATGTCTGTGCTTCATGTCTGTGCTTCATGTCTGCGCGTCATGTCTGCGCTTCATGTCTGCGCTTCATGTCTGCGCGTCATGTCTGCGCGTCATGTCTGCGCTTCATGTCTGCACGTCATGTCTGCGCGTCATGTCTGCGCTTCATGTCTGCGCTTCATGTCTGCGTCATGTCTGCGCTTCATGTCTGCGTCATGTCTGCGCTTCATGTCTGCGTCATGTCTGCGCTTCATGTCTGCGCGTCATGTCTGTGCTTCATGTCTGTGCTTCATGTCTGCGTCATGTCTGCGCGTCATGTCTGCGCTTCATGTCTGCGCGTCATGTCTGCGCGTCATGTCTGCGCTTCATGTCTGCGCTTCATGTCTGCGCGTCATGTCTGCGCGTCATGTCTGCGCTTCATGTCTGCACGTCATGTCTGCGCGTCATGTCTGCGCTTCATGTCTGCGCTTCATGTCTGCGTCATGTCTGCGCTTCATGTCTGCGTCATGTCTGCGCTTCATGTCTGCGTCATGTCTGCGCTTCATGTCTGCGCGTCATGTCTGCGCTTCATGTCTGCGCGTCATGTCTGCGCTTCATGTCTGCGCGTCATGTCTGCGCTTCATGTCTGCGCTTCATGTCTGCGCTTCATGTCTGCGTCATGTCTGTGCGTCATGTCTGCGCTTCATGTCTGCGCTTCATGTCTGCGCGTCATGTCTGCGCTTCATGTCTGCGCTTCATGTCTGCGCTTCACGTCTGCGCGTCACGTCTGCGCTTCCCGTCTGCGCTTCACGTCTGCGCGTCACGTCTGCGCGTCACGTCTGCGCTTCACGTCTGCGCTTCACGTCTGCGCGTCACGTCTGCGCTTCACGTCTGCGCTTCACGTCTGCGCGTCACGTCTGCGCTTCACGTCTGCGCGTCACGTCTGCGCGTCATGTCTGCGCGTCATGTCTGCGCTTCATGTCTGCGCTTCATGTCTGCGCTTCATGTCTGCGCGTCATGTCTGCGCTTCATGTCTGCGCGTCATGTCTGCGCTTCATGTCTGCGCGTCATGTCTGCGCGTCATGTCTGCGCTTCATGTCTGTGCGTCATGTCTGTGCTTCATGTCTGTGCTTCATGTCGGCGTCATGTATCTGCTTCATGTCTGCGCTTCATGTCTGCGCTTCATGTCTGCGCGTCATGTCTGCGCTTCATGTCTGCGCGTCATGTCTGCGCTTCATGTCTGTGCGTCATGTCTGTGCGTCATGTCTGTGCTTCATGTCTGTGCGTCATGTCTGTGCTTCATGTCTGTGCTTCATGTCGGCGTCATGTATCTGCTTCATGTCTGTGCTTCATGTCTGTGCGTCATGTCGGCGTCATGTCTGTGCGTCATGTCGGCGTCATGTCTGTGCGTCATGTCTGTGCGTCATGTCGGCGTCATGTCTGTGCGTCATGTCTGTGCGTCATGTCGGCGTCGTGTCTGTGCGTCATGTCGGCGTCATGTCTGTGCATCATGTCTGTGCGTCATGTCGGCGTCATGTCTGTGCATCATGTCTGTGCGTCATGTCGGTGTGTCATGTCTGTGCTTCATGTCTGTGCATCATGTCTCATAGAAATATACGTGATCTCTTATGGGGAACTTTGTTAAAGAAAAAGCTGGAAAAAGTTCTCATTTGTATAAAGTGTGGACGAGCATCTGACAGTATACTATACCCTAACCCTCTGATCCACACACAGCTCAGCACCGACACATGTACACACATACACACACAAACACATGTACACACATGCACATGCACGTACACACATGCACACACACACATGCACGCACACATGCACACACGCACGCACACACATGCACAAAAACAGTTTCTGAGATTGTTTTAATTATCATTTGCCATTGGCTTGTCTTAAGATGCAAATCCTGTTGTGTTCCCAGATTGCTGAAGGGCAATAATGTGTATGTGTCTGTGTGTGT
>NC_083482.1:17880404-17965404 GCF_030014155.1 Tachysurus vachellii | reverse complement strand
TGGTATACTTAATATGGGTAGTCGATACATCAGGTTCCCCTACACTGTGCGAGAACAGGCTGAAATTAAAATGCAATTTGCAGCAATGTCTGGTTTCCCAAATGTAATCGGCGAAATTGACTGCGCTCATGTTGCTATAAGGGCACCATCTGAAAATTAATTTGCTTATGTTAATAGAAAACATGTGCATTCTATTAATGTGCAAATCATATGTGACTTCAACATGACCCTCACAAACATTGTGGCACGCTGGCCTGGTTCAACACATGATTCCTTTATCTTGACACATAACAGTGTAGGGAACAGACTAAATGCAGGCGCAGTACGTGATGAGTGGCTTCTTGGTGAGTTTAACAATATTAAAAAGTAGAAACTGTAACAATTTTGTTTTTAATATAATTATAACAATGTTGTTTTTAATATAATTATAACCTGTAGGCGACAGTAGCTACCCCCTGAGACGCTGACTCCTCACCCCATTTTTAAACCCGCAGAGCGCAGAGGAAACTCATTATAATGAGGTCCACTCTCGTGCCCGCGCAGTGATTTGCATTGACTATTTATGGTCAAAAATGGGCGTGTACAGGGCGGGATTTGACGTACGCACATCTGTGGTTGATCTGTGATTTATAAAGGGAACATTGCTTACAGGAGTGCGTACGCACGGTTTTATAAATCGGAATTTATTTTGGCGTACGCCATTTTTGGCTTTTGGGCGTACGTAAACTTTTAGTAGGGATCCTACGTACAGTTTTATAAATGAGACCCCTGGTCCTGCTGTCCCCCAGTGCTCAGGGTCTACAGCAGGGTCTACAGCAGAACCTGGACCTTCTGCAGCAGCACTGACAGACCTGGGCCCTGACAGTCAACCTCAAAAAGACCAAAACTATCACAGTGACTGAACACCAACACAGAACCACAAAGTACAGACTCAGCACACACACACACACAGGGTTCTCAAGTTTTGAAGACAGACAAGAGTGACATTTCCAAGGATCACTGACCACATTTTAACTAAATACAAAGTATTTGTTCAATTTCCATTTATTAATTTGTGTGTGTGTTTGTGTGTGTGTGTGTGTGTGTGAGAGAGAGAGAGAGAGAGAGAGAGAGAGATTATGACTAGTGTTTATTGTAAGTGTTTGTTACCTTTTTAGACCCCTTTATCATTTGTAATGTTGCTCCCATATAAAACAGTTCAGCACAAGCCCAGACATTTTTAGGGACATGATTGAGGACAATGTCCCGTCTACACACACACACACACACACACACACACACACACACACACAAACACAAACACAGAACTGTTTGCTAAGATCCCATGACCAATGTTAATTATATTCCATGTTCCTATGTTCTAAATAATGTTTATTAATAAGAGAGAGAGAGCGAGAGAGAGAGAGAGAGAGAGAGAGAGGGAGAGAGAAACAGTGCTGAATGAGACAGCAGCTGTGTTCATGACTGGTTATTTGTATCTGTGAGAGAAACATTAATCTGATTACTGAAGAGATGATGAATCTATACACTTGGCCTCATGACCGAAGTCCCTACATTCCAGTTAATCATTTTATTCTTCTATTTCTAATGTTCACTAGTTTACAAAGACCGAATATCATTTTTCTTTTGTTTGTAATGTTTCTCCAGTTTAATTTCTTCCTCATTCCCAAATGAAAGAGGAGTGAAATATCAGATGAATAAAGACAGAATAGAAACAGACTTGGATTCAGACGCTACACTCTTAGACTTTACTTTCATTAAAAGGGAACAAACATAAGACCCTCTAATGTTCCTCAGTTTTTCCTCCTTTTGTTCATTCTTATGATCAATGTTCTTAATTAAACCAGGAATTATAAGTCTTAATGAATTATGAGGAGTAATAAATCAAAGGCGTATGAGTCAGTGTGATAAAATTATAATGATGATTTGTGCATGCGGGGGTCACGGTGGCTTAGTGGTTAGCACGTTCGCCTCACACCTCCAGGGTTGTGGGTTCGATTCCCACCTCCACCTTGTGTGTGTGGAGTTTGCATGTTCTCCCCGTGCCTCGGGGGTTTCCTCCGGGTACTCCGGTTTCCTCCCCCGGTCCAAAGACATGCATGGTAGGTTGATTGGCATCTCTGGAAAATTGTCCCTAGTGTGTGATTGCGTGAGTGAATGAGAGTGTGTGTGTGTGCCCTGCGATGGGTTGGCACTCCATCCAGGGTGTATCCTGCCTTGATGCCCGATGACGCCTGAGATAGGCACAGGCTCCCCGTGACCCGAGGTAGTTCGGATAAGCGGTAGAAGATGAATGAATGAATGAATGAATTTGTGCATGCTTCAGTGTGTATTTTATTATCTCTTATTTCTGCTCTTGTCCAATTCTGTGTGTGTGTGTGTGTGTGTGTGTGTGTGTGTGTGTGTGTGGGTGGGTGTGTGACTTTGGGAATGCAGAAAGAGGGACAAATAAATGAACTCACAATAATCAGACACAGGTAGGTATCATCCCACGTTACCTGTCAATTTAACCTGCCATCTCTCCGCCCACAGCAGACGACTGACCACGCCCCCACTCTCACACTATTCATGTGATGTCACTTGATCATGTTTGGGATTGGTTTATCAGAATTAACATAAGCTCCACCCCATTAAGTTGCTAAACACAGAACATGGGAGTGGTTTCAATATGCATTTTTATTAATCCTTTCATGTTTATAATTAAATGAGTAAAAATTCGAAGAATTCTAAAGATTCTAAAGAGCAGAGTTATTAAAAGTATAAAATCTTTTCTTTAAAGAATATTTGAGATAAATGTTTTAGATAGCAGTCTGGTGAGGAGAACAGTTTAGAGGTTGCTTCTTATTCTGGTTCTCAGTGAGAGGTGGATTGTGATTGATTCTCCTGCATGTGGTTCTGGGTTTGTCCTCCATCACACTGAGACGCTCTGACAGTTAAACTCAGAGGACAAGCTGTAAACACTGCACTTATCATATGTTCTCCTCTCAGGGTTATTTCACAGAGAACATTTTGCTGTGTTTGTTGGGAAATTCTCTTACCTCGTTATTGCATTTCTCAAAATGTCAAAGAAAAAGTGGATGTTATGAGAATTGGAGAGTTCAGGCACTTTAGATTAGCCGTCTAAAGCTAATGCATTTAAGGGAATAAATTTCCCCGAGCCGTCCTACACTGCCACCTTTATCACAGGTTTGATCTCAGTGTCATTTTTCATCATTTTTCATCTCGCTGTACTTTTTTTTTCACACAGAGCATTTTTATTTCTGTCACAGAGTCTAAAACAAAAAGACATGTACAGCATTTGCATTTACACCAGATGCCCAAAGTGACTTCTATTTATCTCATTAATACAACTTGTTATTGTGGGTTAAGGGCCTTGATCAAGGGCCCAAGCAGTGAAGCTTGGTGGTGCTGAGAGACTCATGGCTTCTGGATCAGCACTGGAGCTTACAGTAACAGAGGCTGTGATAAGAATGTTTATTTATGAGAAAAGGAGCACTGTGATTGGCTGAAGATCTGAGAGTTGATGCCATATGTGTGTGTGTGTGTGTGTGTGTGTGTGTGTGTGTGTACTTAACACTGAGTGAAATCTTCACACAGATGAAATCGAAGTGTTATTGTTATGCTGATGATTTAACGACTGAGATGTAATTGTTCTGTAATTACTGCTCGTGTCTTCCACATTCAACTTGAACAAAATTGCCAGGGCATTAAAGCTGTTGTGTCACACACACAAATTAAACACTCAGAATTAATACAGAAAATAAATATTAACAATTCTGTAATGCATAGATGTTTTCAGACTCATTTGAGCTGCCAGTGTTGATTTAATCATTTATCCCCTCATTTAGTCTCCTGCATTCTCTCATTCCTTCCTTTGTGTGTTTCTTCAAAATGAAACAAACTGATCATTAAAGTTGTATTTACACACACACACACACACACACACACACGCACAAAGTATATTTCTATATTTAAATACATGCAAATGTGTGTGTGTGTGTCTCAGAGGGCATTATCTCAGTCTGTTCCTGGTGATCTTAATTAAAATATTTCTGCACTGTTGCTCATAAATCAGTCCTGAAATTAGTTGAACTGCAATCGTGAAGCATTTATATCAACCAAGTCTCCACTGTTATTAATGACTGTTGCCATGGTAACAGTACGAACATCAGTGATTTAGAACTGCAATTAAATTTCACATCACATTTATTTTAGACTAAATAACAATTAGCCACCAGCCAATCAGAGCATAACAATCTCTGTAAAATCTGTAAGACATTGTGTCTGAATCTTAAGATGGTTTGCCTCCAAATTCAGTTACCAGCAAAATTAAATCAGCCTTCAGACTCCAGGATATCTTCACTGATCCAGGAACGATGATGATGATGACAAATTTTAAAACTCCTCACTGAAGCTTCATCAGATGCAAATGAATTTTAGGCTTAAACTCGGCTGCTTTCATTTGTTTGGTGGTGTTTATTGTCTAATTGCTGCGGCGAGGTCACTTCCTGTTCATGGATCACTGACCATCTCCTTCATTCTGCTCCACAGCATTGTCTCTGTTAAAAACATCACATATATAAAGCCTTATATTTCACAGAGCTCAGGACAAGAAAAGAGTAAAAACCTCACAGCCTCATCCTTTATTGACTCACTCAGGATTAATATGCAACAAAATTAAATGTAATAATTAATCTTCTTTTACAAGAAGATTGTGACAAACAATCCCAGAAACCAGAAAACAGGCAGAAAAAATCACTACAGACCACAAAACATTTTGAACCCTAATTGACACAAAGACAGTTTCTTCATCAACTTCATAAACAGCTGACCTGTGTCATCTCCACACACACACACAAGCAACATTGCACCTACTGTAAGAGCAACATTGTCCAACAATGGTACAAAAATCACAGAGAAAATGATGAATTCACAGATCATAAGACGAAGTTCAAGAGCAAAAGCACATTAACAGAATCCTTTAGAAAGACAAATAATTCAGAACTAAAGCTAAAAGTACTTAAAAATTAGTAACTTATTGAATTTGATCCAGGAGCAGATTGGTGTCATGTAATATATTAGTCATGTCATTAACTGCATGTTCTTCACTCTGTAGATTACTTTCTACCATCACTTTGGGTGTTCCTGTACACTCTGTACCTTCCCTATTGTTCACATATTATTAGCCAATGTGAAGACATCCTGATTAGCGATGGGAGCTTTAGCCCCTGCTTCCTTCTCTTCTCTCCATAATGTTGGTCATCCATACCTCTTGTAGGCTGGAAATATTGTGGCTGAAATTAAGAAACCTAGGGTTGCCCTAACTGGGCTGCCCTTTGTCACCGGTCCTGTTCATTATCTACTGTATATGGACAGGATTTCTAGGCGCAGTCGGTGGCCGGAGGGAGTCCGGTTTGGGGACCACGGGATTTCGTCTCTGCTTTTTGCAGATGATTATGTCCTGTTGGCTTCCTCAAATCAGGACCTTCAGCGTGCACTGGGACGGTTTGCAGCCGAGTGTGAAGCGGCGGGGATGAGAATCAGCACCTCCAAGTCCGAGGCCATGGTTCTCAACCGGAAAAGGGTGGCTTGTCCCCTTCAGGTTGGTGGAGAGTTCCTGCCTCAAGTGGAGGAGTTTAACTATCTTGGGGTCTTGTTCACGAGTGAGGGAAGGATGGAGCGGGAGATCGACAGGCGGATCGGTGTATCTTCTGCAGTGATGCAGTCGATATACCAGTCTGTTGTGGTGAAGACTCTATTTACCAGTCAATCTACGTTCCTACCCTCACCTATGGTCATGAGCTTTGGGTCATGACCGAAAGGACAAGATCCCGGATACAGGCGGCCGAAATGAGTTTCCTCAGCAGGGTGGCTGGGCGCTCCCTTAGAGATAGGGTGAGGAGCTCGGTCACTCGGGAGGAGCTCAGAGTAGAGTCGCTGCTCCTCCACATCGAGAGGAGTCAGCTGAGGTGGCTCGGGCATCTGTTCCGGATGCCTCCTGGACGCCTCCCTGGGGAGGTGTTCCGGGCATGTCCAACTGGGAGGAGGCCCCGAGGAAGACCTAGGACACGCTGGAGGGACTGTGTCTCTCGGCTGGCCTGGGAACGCCTCGGTATTCCCCGAAGAGCTGGAGGAAGTGTCTGGGGAGAGGGAAGTCTGGGCATCCCTGTTTAGACTGCTGACCCCACGACCTGGTCCAGGATAAGCGGCAGAAAATGGATGGATGGATGGATGGATGGATGGATTGCCTCCCACCGTGAAAGAGGCATCACATCAGCAACACATGCAATTCAGCTACTGTGGCTCCAAAACATGCGTGTAGCAAGAAGACCAAATGACAGATGAAGTGAAGTGTCAAAGAACTTTTCACATTGTTGGACATTAAGGTTAAGGGGCTTAGCAGTGTTGCACTGGATGCTGTACAGGTTTGACTCATGAATAATAAAATCAAAGACGTCATCAGACAGAAGATGTTGGGATCTGTAACCATTCAGGGTTTGCATCTATGGGTTTAAAAAAATAAATAAAATGATAAAAACAGAATTAAACAGTCCATTCCTCACACTGTCAATCTCACTGTCAGCATTTGCCTAACATGCCGATCATGCTCTTGTCTTCCATAGAACAATCTTATGTCCATGTTTCTGCCTAACTGTGTTAAAAAGGTCAAATGAAATAACAAATGAATAAAAATATTTTAGGGGTTTATACTGCATTAAATGCATGTGATAATATGTGATGACAATAAAAGACATTTTATTATAAAGACAGCAGATGTATCTCTATGAAGAAAAACTTAATTTCTTAACATGCAAAAAAATAAAATAAACATTAAACCATTACAAAAAGCTACTCTACACCTCATACATACACATATATTTAACTGACAGTTAATGTAATTTTATATAGGATTAACAAAGTATATAATCTTGCCTTATGTGCAGTATAATTCATCAACATCTTCTAACCAATCAGAGAGCAGAACTAAGCAGCTCTATTTCTCAGTACTGTCATGATGCAGGACAAAGGCGAGCGAGGATCCAACTGCAGACAAACGGTTTAATCATCCAAACACAGGACACCGAAAAACAGACAGAACAAGGCAGAGCACAGAGAGACAGGAAACAGAGCATGAACAGGCAGAACTATAGACATATAGACAACGAATAGCAACAGGGAAGTGAGCAAACAGAGTACATGTAGCTGACAGGAACCAATAACAAAGTAGAGACAATCAGAGACAAAGACAACACACCTAAGGGAATGAATGAGTTCAATCAGTGTCCGTGGGAACAAACGAGTGGGCGGAGCAAACAATTAACAACAGGGAAAGACAACAGACAGAAACAGGGCAAAAGCACAGACAGACTCATTACAAGTACACTGTATAACGTCATAATGTGTAAAGTTAGAAAATGAAAACTATTTTGGTTTATTTAAAATGTAAGATGTAAGGTGGTGTTATACTGAATAATAAAGACTCATGGCTCCTCGTCCTCACGCTGTAGTGATGATAACAGTTTCTCACAGATGAATTTTTATCTGCTGGTGTTGTAGATGTTCTCAGTGTGATGGATCTCAGCATGTCATGTGGCTTGAAATACATTTCATGTATTATCCTGTTTATTTTGATGATTTATACTGAACGATGAGCTGTCATATTTCACGCCACTCTCAGGAGCTGCGGTGACATTTAATCTGTTTAGACTCTCGCTACAGGAAGTGATTTCTCCATCTGTCGCTCAGGGTGACACACACCACAGGTCTGCAGCCACAAGCTGACATTTACATTCACAATTTATTTATTTATTTAAATAAGATGCTGTATTTCTAAATTAAAGATAGTGAACGATGCAATGGACAAAACACAAGCTTCGAAATATCTGAAGTTTAGTCTGATAGATAAACAAAGTGAAAGGAAGCTGCTGATTGGTCATCTGCTCTAGCACTCATCATGACATCATCAGCATGGGGTGAATCTGTCCACTGCAGGGTCGGTGTGTTTCAGTGAGAGAGTTTTAGTCAGTGAGACACAGAATACATACCATACGGTACCATAAACACCTCACAGAGAACAGAGCAGAAAATGTTCTAATGGAAATATTAGTCCACAGTCTTCATTTTAAATCCAGTGGAACATCTGGAGTCTTTATTATAGAGACTGCATTAAATTCTGTGGTGATGTGAAACGTGTTGTGTTAGTAAATGTGAAATGTAACATGACCACTTAAATCTTGATATTTCAGCCCTGAGGATTAAAGATGGTTATAATATCCATTTCCTTTTTGAGTTCGTCCACAGTTTCTGTCCTCTTTCCATCTGAACACATGATTTAAAAGTGAAAAAGTAATTACTCTCAGCACAGAGCTTTCCTTTTATCACATTCAGAGTTCAACTCATCATAATAAAAGGTGTTTTATAGCCATTTTTCAGCCCAATTGTATGAAAGTCGACTTCATTAAGACACCCTTCAGATGGAGTCTTATCGCTCCTGTGTTCCAATAATGCCCTATAAACTCATCTATTATGAACAGCTTAAGCAGCACTTCCTGTGTGATAGTGTGATGTATCGGGTCTGTCTCAATCATGAAGAGCTTTACACTCACGATGATGGTATGTGCACTATATAGTGAATAAGCTGTGTAGTTTAGGACACGCCCTCAGTACTGATTCTGTTTCCTGAATCACACATTGCTTTTACTTCATTACATTCAATTAAAATTTATAGGTAAAGTTATGAGTTTAGAATCACCACAAACACCTCAACTAAACACACTGGTAGCTCAGTGCTTATGATGGAAGATTATGACGAAATGTCATGAGTTCAAATCCCAGCACTGCCAGGCTGCCACTGTTGGGCCCATGAGCAAGGTCTTTAACCCCTGAGTGCTCAGCTGTATAACTGAGATGTAAGTCAAAATAAATGTCTCACACTTCTTCTCGGTATAATTGATGAGTTCAGCCTGTCAGCTCTGATCAATGACAAGTTACTCTATTAGATCTGGCTGTCTTCAGTCGTGACTTGTGATTGGTCACAGACGTGATCAAGTGACTCGTGCTAATCTTCCTCCTGTTGTGAGTTTGTGTCTGGAATTAACACAGAAAATGTTACTGGGTTTTACTTTATAATCATTCTTTTTAAAAACATTATTTATAATCCCCCTCTCTGTGTTTATAATGATTTATAATCCCCCTCTCAGTGTTTATAATGATTTATAATCCCCCTCTCTGTGTTTATAATGATTTATAATCCCCCTCTCTGTGTTTATAATGATTTATAATCCCACTGTCAGTGTTTGTAATGATTTATAATCCCACTCTCGGTGTTTATAATGATTTATAATCCCACTCTCAGGTGTTTATAATGATTTATAATCCCATTCTCAGTGTTTATAATGATTTATAATCCCACTGTCAGTGTTTATTGTTATGAATGAAGCACCTGCCTTGTCTCCTGACCGCCACCAGAGGGAACCTTCACCCGAGTTCTAACGACTCCCGAACTACATCTCCCACAAGCCACCGCTCCTGTCATTACCACCACCAGCTGATCCCAATCACAGGTGTTCTATAAAACAAGATCTTGAACTTCCCTTCTCTGCGAAGTCTCGATTTGCCTCTGCTATCGGTCTGAGCGTTTGTCTGTCAGTGTATTCATGGTTTTGACTCTGTTTTGGTTTTTGCTCCCCTTTGTTATTGTCTGCCGCCTGCCCCGACCTTCTGCCTGTATTACCGTTTCTGATTTCTGCCTCACCTTTGATATTGTGACTGCCGATTCTGACCTACACCTGTCTGTACCTCGAGCTTGTATTAAAAGCGTGCACATGGATCCTCAGTCTCATGACCTGTCATTACAGAAGACTTCGCCGCCACATGATCCAGCCGCTGCCTTACAGCTCGTCTCTCAAGTTCAGCCAGTCAGCGACCACTCCCGACAGCTGGCTCACCTCGCGTCGCTCACGGGAGAACTTGTCACAGCCCTGCAGCACCTGCAAAGTATCCCCACAACCGCCAGCATGATCCCCGCGGCCACTAATCCACGGCTCGCCTTCCCGGAAAATTTCGACGGTGACCCGGCGAGAAGCAGGGGTTTCCTTATGCAGTGTTCGCTGTTTGTGACACAACAACCGGCTATTTATCCTACCGACGCCAGCCGTATAGCCCTGGTTTGCACCCTGCTTACCGGAAGGGCTCTGGAGTGGGCCACCGCCGTATGGAGAGAGGACGGATCAGCGTTCTCTTCCTTCAGCCACTTCCTCGCCCAGTTCCGCAGTGTATTTGATCACATCGCTGGAGGAGAGAGCGCAGAGGAGCGTCTCCTGAATATTTCCCAGGGGAGTCACAGCGCAGCGGAGTATGCTTTAACGTTCCGCACACTCTCCGCTCAGACAAATTGGGGGGAGAGACCTCTCAAGCTCCTTTTCCGGAAGGGTCTGAGCCATGAACTGCAAGCCGAGCTCGTTTGTCGTGATGAAGGGAGAAGTTTAGCTGACTTTATGGATCTGTCCATCCGTCTCGACAATCTGATCCGAGCCCGGCGATCGTCCACCCACTCTCCGTCCTCTGAAGGTGCTCCGCCCACACGTCATGCCTCCGCTCATCTCACTCCCGCGGAGAAAGCACGTCGCATGCATCACCGGCTCTGTTTATACTGCGGCGCGCCCGGGCATCGTCTGCCCTCCTGTCCCGTCAGACCACAGAACGAGAGCAAGTTAGTGAGTGTGACTAGTTTCGTCTCGCATACGCAGACAGACGCCCGATTCGCCGTGCGCCTGAACGTACTCGGCGGAAGTATTGGATTAGAGGCACTCATTGATTCTGGTGCTGCTGGAAACTTCATTTCAGAGGAGTGCATCAAAGCCAATGCCATCCCCGTGACAGAGTGTGAGGTCCCCGCAGCCGTCGAAGCGATAGACGGTCGACCCGTCGGGGAAGGACGGATAAGATTCGTCACCGAAGAGATCGAGCTACTGGTGGGTTCCCATCACCGCGAAACGATCCGGTTCTACGTCATTACCTCTCCCCGTCATCCTCTGATCCTGGGGTTACCATGGCTAAAGCTCCACAATCCGATCATCTCCTGGAGAGAACCACGGATTATATCATGGGATCCAGTTTGCGCTCCTCATAACCAGCCCTCCAAAGCCCTGCTTCCACTATACTCCGCAAACACCGCGCTGGCCACTCCCGTCAACCCCGACCTCCCGGCCGAATATCATGACCTCATAGAGGCTTTTAGCAAGGTCAAGGCTACCAAGCTTCCTCCTCACCGTCCCGGTGACTGCAGCATCGAGCTGCTTCCCAATGCCACACCCCCGAGAGGCAGAATCTTCCCGCTCTCTCAGCCAGAGACCGAGGCCATGAATACTTATATCGAGGAGGAACTGGAAAAAGGGTTCATCCGGCACTCCGTGTCACCAGCATCATCCGGCTTCTTCTTCGTAAAGAAGAAGGATGGGGGCCTCCGCCCGTGCATAGACTATCGAGCTCTGAATGACGTGACCGTCAAATTCCGCTACCCGCTCCCCCTGGTCCCCTCAGCCCTGGAACAGCTGCGCCGGGCCAGGTTTTTCACTAAACTGGATTTACGCAGTGCTTATAACTTGATCCGCATCAGAGAGGGGGACGAATGGAAGACCGCCTTCTCCACCCAGTCCGGCCATTACGAATACTTGGTCATGCCGTTCGGCCTATCTAACAGTCCATCCGTGTTCCAATCCTTTATCAATGACGTGTTCCGAGACATGCTGGATCGATGGGTAATCATTTACATTGACGACATACTAGTATACTCTGAAACCATGGAGGCTCACGTCCAGCATGTACGTGCAGTGCTGAAAAGACTGATTCAACATCAGCTCTATGCTAAAGCAGAGAAATGCGAGTTCCACCAAACCTCTACGTCTTTTCTGGGTTACATCATCTCCGCTGGAGGGGTCGCCATGGACGAGTCCAAGGTGGAGGCAGTGTTAAAATGGCCCCGGCCCCAGACTGTCAAGGCATTACAACGCTTTCTCGGCTTCGCTATCTCCACCTCCCAACGATTGTCCCGCTACCAAAACCTACGTACCCGAGACCTTACGCTCCGCCCTGTTACATATGTTACACACTACACCCAGCTCCGGTCATCCCGGCGTATCAGCCACGCTCCATCTGGTACGAAACACTTTCTGGTGGCCCTCTCTGTTCCAGGACACCCAGGAGTTTGTAAGGAGGTGTGCCGTGTGCAACACGTCCAAGTCATCACATCAGCTCCCGGCAGGCTTACTGCAACCTCTACCCATCCCTCAACGGCCCTGGTCTCATATCGCCATCGATTTTATTACCGACCTGCCCAAGTCCGATAACTGTACCGTCATCCTCACAGTCGTAGACCGGTTCTCCAAAGCGTGCCGCCTGATTGCGCTACCCAAGCTACCCACGGCTTTCGAGACAGCTGAAACCTTGTGCAGTAATGTGTTCCGGTTCTACGGCATTCCCGAGGACATCGTCTCGGACAGGGGCCCACAATTCACTTCCCGAGTGTGGGCAGCTTTCTTCAAAAGACTGAATATGAACGTCAGCCTAACCTCGGGATACCATCCACAATCCAATGGGCTAACCGAACGTCTCAACCAGGAGCTCACTCGCTTTCTTCGTTCCTACTGTCACGATCACCAGACTGACTGGAGCAAATATCTAATGTGGGCAGAATACGCACAGAACTCGCTCATCAAGCCAGCCACCGGTCTCACGCCCTTTCAATGTGTCCTCGGATACCAGCCTCCCCTGTTCCCCTGGTCCGGTGAACCCTCTGATCTACCTGCCGTAGATGATTGGTTCCGTAAGAGCGAGGAAACCTGGAGCGTGGCACACCGCCAGTTACAGAGAGCCATCCGCCGCCAGAAGCGCCAAGCCGACAGACGGCGTAGACCACATCCTGACTATCAGCCAGGGCAATGGGTATGGCTCTCCACCCGCGACATACGACTTCGTCTCCCCTGCAGGAAACTCAGCCCCAGGTTCGTGGGTCCTTTTAAGGTGCTTAGACAGGTGAATCCTGTTTCCTACCGCCTGGCACTTCCACCAGGCTACCGCATATCTCCCACGTTTCATGTTTCACTCCTTAAGCCTGCCGACGGTCCAAGAGGGGGGCGAGAGGAAACTGCCGAACCACCAGCGCCACCGCCCTTGCTGATCGAGGACGAGGTAGCGTACCAGGTTCGCAGCCTCCTTGACTCCAGACGCCGGGGCGGCCGGCTCGAGTACCTGGTCGATTGGGAGGGATACGGACCAGAGGAACGGTCATGGGTGAGAGCACGGGACATCCTAGACCCCTCACTTACTGCTGAGTTTCACCAGTCCCATCCAGACAAGCCAGCCCCTCGACCTCGCGGGCGGCCCCGACGGCGCGCTCTTCCTCGCTTCGGGAGCCGCTCGCAGGGGGGGGGCTCTGTTATGAATGAAGCACCTGCCTTGTCTCCTGACCGCCACCAGAGGGAACCTTCACCCGAGTTCTAACGACTCCCGAACTACATCTCCCACAAGCCACCACTCCTGTCATTACCACCACCAGCTGATCCCAATCACAGGTGTTCTATAAAACAGGATCTTGAACTTCCCTTCTCTGCGAAGTCTCGATTTGCCTCTGCTATCGGTCTGAGCGTTTGTCTGTCAGTGTATTCATGGTTTTGACTCTGTTTTGGTTTTTGCTCCCCTTTGTTATTGTCTGCCGCCTGCCCCGACCTTCTGCCTGTATTACCGTTTCTGATTTCTGCCTCACCTTTGATATTGTGACTGCCGATTCTGACCTACACCTGTCTGTACCTCGAGCTTGTATTAAAAGCGTGCACATGGATCCTCAGTCTCATGACCTGTCATTACATTTATAATGATTTATAATTCCACTCTGTGTTTATAATGATTTATAATCCCACTCTCAGTGTTTATAATGATTTATAATCCCACTCTCAGTGTTTATAATGATTTATAATCCCACTCTCGGTGTTTATAATGATTTATAATCCCACTCTCGGTGTTTATAATGATTTATAATCCCACTCTCAGGTGTTTATAATGATTTATAATCCCATTCTCAGTGTTTATAATGATCTATAATCCCACTTTCACTTGCTTTGCATCACTTTGACAGGATTGACAATGAATCAGTGAAGCTGATCTTCACCCAGATCCTGAGTCCTGAGACGCCGGCATAACTTCCTGTTTTCAGGAATACTGCCGCATGTGGACTCTGAAAGTAAAACATTTACACGTGTTGTATTAAACTCCTCCTGCACAACAACACAGCCACTAAAAGCTGGAGTATGGTGTAGAAGTGAGGAGACAGATGGTGTGTTGTGGTGTGAAGTGATCACGGCCGTAGGCGTCATTACCCTCAGGATACTGAAGACACGTCACGCTGCTTTCTGAAAGTGTGCTGAAAATGTTTTCTATAATAGCACACAGCAGGGACACATCAACACTCTCATCAAACAGTAAAGTGTTGCAGACAATCATCAATGACCCACACACTGAGAAAAGGAGACACTGAGGCATGGAGGCAAGGAGACACTGAGGCATGGAGACACTGAGACAGGGAGACACTGAGACAATTAGACACTGAGACAGGGAGTCACTGAGACAAGGAGACACTGAGACAATTAGACACTGAGACAGGGAGTCACTGAGACAAGGAGACACTGAGACATGGAGACACTGAGACAAGGAGACACTGAGACAATTAGACACTGAGACAGGGAGTCACTGAGACAAGGATACACTGAGACATGGAGACACTGAGACAATTAGACACTGAGACAGGGAGTCACTGAGACAAGGAGACATGGAGACACTGAGACAGGGAGACACTGAGATAGGGAGACACTGAGACATGGAGACATGGAGACACTGAGACAAGGAGACACTGAGACAATTAGACACTGAGATTGAGTTACATGTTTATTACTGATCAGTGTGTGTAGTGATATAAAGTTGTGATTGTTTTAATTGTGTGTAGTGATATACAGTTGTTGTGTGATGTGTGTGTCTTTCTGAAAGCAGTGTAACTTTTTCAGTCTTCTTTCATTTCGCGCTTGTACGGATTGATTAGTGGAAAATTTCATTTCTCCACAGCGAGACGCTCTTTCACATCTCACATCTCACATCTCACAAACAAAGTGCTTTATTGATCGACACACAGAGAAAAAATCTGTTTCTCTGGTAGGCATGAAGCAGTCTGTCTCACTGCAGGCCTAAAGTCTACAGACCCCAAACTTCCACTGATATTATTCTTAATCTGTATTTACTTCTACATTCTATTCCACATCATCACCAGCACTCACTATTTTACTCTCTCTCTCTCTCTCTCTCTCTCTCTCTCTCTCTCTCTCTCTCTCTCTCTATCTCTCTCCTCCCTTTATGTTGTTAATTCCACTTTAGTTATTTTCCCGTCATGTTTCTATAATCTTTCAGTGATGTCATTTTTATTTTCACCATTAAACTGCTAAGGTGTGCTCACTCTTCCATCTCTGAGTCTAACATTTTCCTCTTTTTTATTACTTTGTCTTTATTTCGTTGTTCTGTTTTGGTAAATTCATCATTCACAGGTGATTATTATGGAAGGCTGAGAGAAAACTGAAAGTGTGTCTGTGACATTAAAGAAAAGGAGGAAAATATCTACTTGGTCTGAGATCACCAAACACTTAACATAACAATTTGTCTTAATGTCTGGAGTCTCGGCTTCGGGGTCTCACACAAAAACGTTTAACAATAGCGTGTCATATGAAATCTGATCTTATTTAATATATAACTGCTTGAATAAAGGCACAAACACAGAAACTAACCTGAGTGAATATTAATGTATTTACTAACTTTTCTTTACCTTTAAACTATAGTGTAAGTTTATGCAATTTTCACATTTTACATTTAACAAAGGAAACATTCTTAATTCATCACAATTTACCAATTAAACAATAACTGATGTTATTCAACAATCCGATGTAACTGTTCAGGTTATATATATATACGTATATACGTATATATATATATAACCTGAACAGTCCGTAAACAAATGTAGAAGTGCCAAAGTTCCCAATTGATGCAGAAATGTGTTTAGCTCAGTTCAGTCTGTGTGTGTATGTAAAAAAAAGAAAGAAAAAAGAAACTACAGATTTCTCGCCAAATACTAATGTTGAAGAAAACAGACTTTAGTTACAGTATAATATAATCTACAGTACAGTCCTGTGAGTGCACAGTCCATCGGTATGAACTCCACCGTATCGCGTCCTTATCGACCCGAATCCAAAACAATCACAGTGTGATGAAACAGATTCAGCTCATAGAACACATGCTACAATCCTAACGCAAGGAAACAGTCAGGCTTGTATTTAGGCTTGTATTTAGTATTTAGACTTGTACTTTCACACTGCTGGCGCACAAGTGACGTCAGCACCTATCCACTACATTTACATAACATTGATAACTTTCACCCAATTGAAGATGGTGGTCTAAATGTACTTGACTTTAACACTGCTAACTGTGTATTTAAAAAAAATGGATAAAGAACTACTTAAACTCTAAAGACAAGATTTGGAATATCATCTCTGAATTAAATTTTGATAAATTGGGGTGTTTAGAATTTTTTTTTCCGATAAACAAGGTTCCGATAAAGCTTTCTGCTTTTCATAAACAGGTTTTTGTTTTATGGATGCTCATTTTTAAGCATAACTTTTCTCCACACAACTCTGTGATTTGGAACAACAAATATATTAAGTTTAAATATAAATCTTTATTTTACAGAAATTGCCAACGATAATGGTATAATTTTGGTGAGGCAGCTATTATAGATACATTTTTTATCTATAATTTTCACACCATTAATACGTATTATGTAGAAGTACATTATTGCCTAAATGCAAACCTTTTTGGAACTCGATGTATAATCAGATTGAATGGAAAGAAGTCTGGAGTTTATCTAGTAAACACTGCCTCAGCAATAAAGTTAAAGAAATGACATATAAGGTGATTCATTTGATTTATCCAGCGAGACAAGTAGTCAAGATTTTTCAGAGACATGGAGACAACATGCGTCTTTTGTCATTCAGAAGAAGAATCCATAAAACACTTATTTATTTAATGTGTATTTACACAATCATTTTGGATTTATATTAAATATCTAATATTCAAATTCACAAAAATAAAGATTCGACTATCTGGTAAAGATATATTTTTGTTATATAAAAATAAGATTTTGGAGCAAAATTTGGTGATTAACCTAATAATTATGTATGGAAAATATCTCATTGACAAACAGAAATCAAACAGAAATGGAATAATAATAAACCTAACATTATATTATTTAAAATTGAACTTAAGTATTATATATTGAGGCCCTAAAAGATGCAAGAAATAAAAAAGCGAAACTGATGTATAGAATTTTTGAATCCTTTTCTTTTAGGAACTCTGTAAGTTTTCTTCCCTGTATATTTATTTATTTATTTATTTATTTATTTATTTTCTGTTGTTTCCTTTCATGCTATTATAGATGAACACATTGTGATCCTCTGTATGTATATTATAATTGTTCTTGTTATGCAATAAAAAAAACAAAAAACATCAACCATCATCATCATCTTACATTATAAAATACACCAAAATTATACAGAAAATAAAAATTATTGAACCTAAAGCAATAAAACAGTTCACGCATCTTTCACCACTGCTGGTGCACAAGTGACGTCAGCAACTCGACTAAACTTCTCTAATAATCCATTTCATTTCATACACAAAAAAATGCACACACACATACGTATATATATATATATATATATATATATATATATATATATATATATATATATATATATATAAATATATATACAGTATAAATGTATTTTACATGACTAAACATGCTATACATTAGGTAGAAAAAGAAAACAAATATATAAATATAAATAATAAACACTTATTCTCAGATATGACAGATAGTGACAGAAATATTCGATCCATCAGTTCAATTATTTGAGTGGGTTACATTTACATCTGTTATTCTCAGCTGTGTTTTTGTCATCATTCTCCCCCAGTCCACACACTGCACCTCACTCCCTCAGATCTACAGCACTGCTCCACTGGTCCCACCATCTCTCAGGGTAAGAGGGAGGTCTACAACAAGACTCTTTTCTGTTCTGCACCGAGCTTTTGGAATGAACTTCCCCTAGAGGTCCGGACAGCTGAGTCACTGACTGTCTTTAGGTGACAGGTGAAGACCTTCATCTTCCTGAAACATTTAAACTAGTGCTTCTTTCCTTATGTTTAAAAAAAAGAAAACCCTGAACAGTTTTACACTCATGGTATCCTGTCTGCAACCTAGTGAACCAGTGTTAATGCATTCATCAGTAGAGTCTTAAAAACACTTTTGTACGTCGCTCTGAATAAGAGAGCCTGATAAATTCCATACACATTTTTTTCCGTGTGTTTATTTTGCCACTTGGTGTTGAAATTGTGTTTGTATAACTGAGCTTCTTTCTGCATGTGTAGATACTCTCAGGATTTGAATGCTTAAGGATTCATCATTTCTGTACTGGATATGGTGGATGTGGTTAAAGATGGCATCGCACACACAGTGCCTTCCCTCTCACTTCAGATGACTTAATTACTGATGTAGATGTGGTTCAAGGATGGAACAGCAATCTATAGACAGTCAACCTGATCAATGCTTTTTTTAGATGAGACTAAGGAAAGGTTGAACTGGAGAAGTTCTTTCTGGACTTAGAAATTTGTTGTATCAGTTATAAAAAGCACACAAAGAAAGCAGCTGAAATTCTATGACAACAGAAAAGGTTTAGATTGAAAAACAGCAGGGCCACTGGAGGCAAATTAAAAAAAGTGCACTTGGGATTCTCTTAGTTCCTCACCTGATTTTCTGATTTTTAATACCACTGTTTCTTACTTTCTCCCTACAACCTTTTATTATTCTACGCTTTGGGTTTTGACTGTGAATGGGGTTAAAGTAAGAAAATTGGACACTAATAAAATAGTGTACTGTATAATCCTGAAAGAGCTAAATGCTATTTTTACAAGAAACTCACAGTGATGTGAACATTGAGGAGTGAAGATACATTTTTGTCCTAAATTAAACATAAAGATTCTATCAGTTGACGAAGTGGAGACAGTTTCTGCTTATGATTAGAGGAAAAAAGGTTATGGACTTTGTACTTGTTAATATCGAAGTATTCACTGATATTGAATAAATCAGCTTTTTAAAACTGTTAAACAGTTACGGCCGGTCGATGTACGGCAAGGACAGAATAAAGGAGTTCGACAGTATAGTTGGATTAAAGTGCAGCAGGGAGATGAAGTGCTGAACATTTAGATGTGGAACACATGGTGAAATAGTGTGATGAGTCTGTGTATTATGTGTATTATCTCTGAACATCACCTCATCACATCACAAGTCATTCTGTCTCAAACAAAACCACAGTGTTCTTATTAAAGTTTCAAAACAACACCAAAACAAGATCTAGAGATTTGTGAGAGCTTTAAGCTTTTTTGGGATTGCTGGATGTTGGAAGAAAGATTATTCCTCAGTGGTGTTAAGTAGCATACACACTTTACATCACACACTTTAGATAAAACACACACTTTACATCACACACCTCAATTAATATAAAACAAGGCATGTGTGATGTGAAAAAAATCTCATGAAACAAAAATGTTTTAATCGACCCAAACAAAGTAAATACACAGAGGGATCTTGTTCAGAAGTAGCAGGAACTAAGAAGAATTTTACAGGAAAAAGCCAAAAGGAGCAATCATTAGAGCGTGTATTGTGTCTGTACATGATGTGGACGCTCCTACAGCTTACTTCTTCAATCTGGGAAAAAAAGACAGTTCCAAACAACATATGGCCCTGAAGGAACGGTCACCTCAGACCCTGTGGAGATGGAGACTAACTGTTGACTTGTACTCAGCCAAGTATACTGAGGCGCACACAAACAAACAGTGTTCAGATGAACTTTTCAACAGCCTGATGTTACTGAGCAAAGAACACCAAAAGGAACTTCACTTAAAACTGACCTTGAGGAAGTTACAGCTGCAGTGCATCAACGTTCCTCTGGACTGCACCTGTCAGGAATCAGCCCGGACTATTGGCCATGTGCTATTGTTATTGTTGTCACGTGTCTGCCCCGCCTTCGTTCACTCCTCCCTGTCTACACGCCTGTTCTTAATTGTCAATCATTGCTAGGTGTATTTACGTGAGCCGCGTTGCCGATGGCAGCGCAGAATCATTAGTTAAGTGTCGTCTTTGTTATTTCATCATCCTTTTTGTATTGTTTTAGTCTTTTTACTGTTTTTGTCTTTATCATTTATTAAATCCCATTCTTTTGAAGCTGTACAGGTCTGTCTCCCTTCTTTCTGGATGTGACAGCACCAGCGATAGATGGACTGCCCATTGAATTTTAAAAAAATTGTTGGTATATATATGAGAAACTCGAGTTGATGGGAAAATGGATGGAGCCAAATACAGGACAATCTTAGATGTAAACCTGTTAGAGTCTGCAAAAGACTTGAGACTGGGGCGGAGCTTCACCTTCCAGCAAGACAAGGACCCTAAACATACAGCCAGAGCTACAATGGAGTGGTTTAGATCAAAGCATATTCATGTGTTAGAGCGGCCCAGTCAAAGTCCAGTCCTAAATCCACTTGAGAATCTGTGGCGAGACTGAAACTCGCTGTTCACAGACGCTCGCTATCCAATCTGACTGAGCTTGAGCTATTTTGCAAAGAAGAATGGGCAGAAATTTCACTCTCTACGTACATGTGCAAAGCTGTAAGAGACAAACCCCAAAAGTCCTGCAGCTGTAACTGCAGCAAAAGGTGTTTCTACAAAGTATTGACTCAGTGGGGCTGAATACAAATGTACACCACACTGTTCAGATATTTATTTGTGAAAAAAAAATTTGGACACCATTTAACATTTTCCTTCCACCTCACAATTATGTGCCACTTTGTGTATCACATAAAGTCCTAATAAAACACATTTTTGTTTGTGGTTGTAACGTGTCAAAATGTGCAAAAGTTCAGTGGGTATGAATACTTTTGCGAGGATCTGTATGTATGTATATACTGTATATATTAAACAGTGTTGGGCAGGAGCTTGGTCTCTCTTTTTCTCTCTCTCTGTGTTAATGTTGTTTTAAACTTTTCTCTGAACTAAATTTAGGCAGGAAGTGAAAATAACTATAGAAATATGTCTTTGTCTGTTCATGTTAAATACATCCAGTCTGTTCCCGTGTTTCATTATGAAATCAATAACGTTTTGTTCAAACATCTGGAAACTAACCAAAGCCATGAATCCCAGACGTTCAGTGTGCATCAGCAATCTCACATCTGAACACCAGTTTTTAGGAGGACTAATAGAGAGCCATGCTCATCTGTCTCTGCTGCTTAATCCGCCACATTAGACTATAATGCTGTTTTAATAGCAATCCATCAGTTACAAGTCCTGGACATTCTGTGTGAGTTTGGCTTCATATTCACTTCACTGGCAGATTTTCGGCTCCTGAAAAACACCTGTAACTAATCCCTTAAAGATAATAATCATCTCAATTTATAATAGAAATGATTGTAATGGAGCTGTAACACACACACACACACACACACACACACACACACACACACAGGTGCTGATGGACAAGTGTGCTAAGTGTGTGATCCGCTTATCCTTTCCTGACATCCATCAGACACGCTGCTCTCACCTTCAGCTCCCACAGTCACTTCCCATGAAATGATCTGAAAATAATCACAAAATGAGACACAACGAGCAACAATCCATTACACATAGTAAGAAATTACAGATAAATGCACCCAAATTCCACTCCAAGGAGCTCGGAAGGAGCTCATACCTAAAAAGACTTACGTATCATAAGGTAATACGTTTAAAACTCTAAATGAATAAACTTCATTAAACCGTTAGAATGGGAGCGGCAGCAGGACATCAAGGATCGTCACTAACAAAGGGTCTGTGACTGTGATCACCATTTAAAGTGACCATTTGGGTGATAACTGTAACAATGCCAAGCCAAAGTGTACGTGACCATGATTAACGTTTAAAGACATCTGACTAGATAATGTGTATCCCAGCCATTTGGGAGACACTGAGCTCTTACGCTCAATACACATTCAAATCGGAACCTCATTTAATCTACAAAGAGGGAAACAGTATAAAATGCTTGAGCAGGATTTGTCCTGTGTTCTTACTGACTACAATGAACCCAAAGTACTTCATGTATTTTGTCACTGCTATACTGAAATAAACTTACATTTACATTTACATTTACAGCATGTGACAGATGCCCTTATCCAGAGTGATGTACATAAGTGCTTAAATCTCTATCGTTGAATCATTAATGCTGGATCACTAAGTTACATACTTAAGATACCATGAGTTTAAAACATTTGTTCAAAGTTACAATGAAAAAGTGTCAAAGGAGTTTTTTTTTTTTTAAATGCAAAAGATAAGGAATAAAGTGCTAGTTGAAGAGTTTCCTGAATAAGTAGGTCTTCAACCTTGAAAATATCCAGTGACTCAGCTGTCCGGACCTCTAGGGGAAGTTCATTCCACCACCTTGGTGCCAGAACAGTGAAGAGTCTTGTAGTAAACTTACCTCTTACCCTGAGAGATGGTGGGACCAGTGGAGCAGTGCTGTAGATCTGAGGGTGTGAGGTGCAGTGTGAGGAGTGATGAGGGCTTTGAGGTAAGAGGGAGATGGTCTGGTTTTGGCTTTGTAGGCCAGCATCAGTGTTTAAATATGATGTGTGCAGCTACCGGATGCCAGTGGAGGGATCGCAGCATTTTGGATCATTTGCAGAGGACGGATTGCGTTCATATGTAGACCTGCCAGCAGTGTGTTACAGTAATCCAGTCTAGAGATGACAAGAGACTGAACAAGTACCTGAGCAGCCTGTGTGGACAAAAATGGCCGAATCCTTCTAATGTTGTAGAGAAGAAACCGACATGAGCGAGTCACATTAGCAACATGAGAGGAAAAGGACAGTTGAGTATCCATGGTTACACCAAGGTTGTGAGCTGTGGCTGAAGGGGAGATCAGATCGTTGTGCAGGGATACAGCAAGGTCATGACCTGGGGATGAATCACCTGATGATCAGCAGGTCAGATTTGCTAGGATTGAGCTTTAACTGATGAGCAGTCATCCATGATGATATTTCTGCCAGACATGCTGAGATCAGTCAGGGAGGATGAAGGAGGAGGAGCCGGGGGGTTGAGTAGAGAAGAGATGATGTGGCTCTTCCGAGGGTCATGTGAGGAAGCTTCAAGCTTTTCCTTGTAGAAGGAAGTCTTGGCAGAAGTCACATCTGAGGAGAACTTGGCCATGAGTGTTCGGTAAGAATCAAGATCTGCATCATGTTGTGACTTCTTCCACTTTCTCTCTGATGATCTTAGCTCTCTTCGATTGTTGTGCAGCACATCTGAAAGCCAAGGAGCAGAACAAGAAGTTTTCTTGGGTTTAGTAAACATTGGGCAGAGGAAGTCCATAGTTGAGGAAAGAGATGAGGGGAAAGTATCTGTGGCTGAGTCCAAGGGCAGTGAGGAAAAAGGATCAGGAAGAGAAGAAAGAGTGCCAGCAGCTACAGAAGAAGGGTGAGGGGTGAGACGTAGTTTTAGGTAGATTTAGGTAATTATTAATAAGTATTGATAATGACCCCTAGACATAATAAATGCTGTCTTCCAATTTGTTTCCTTCCAAGAATGCTGAATTACATGCTGTAATGTATAAGTGACAATAATAAAGGCTTCTTCTTATTAAAATATAGGTGGGACCAGGGGTAGGGGATACCAGGAGTCTCCAGGAGTCTGTGCATGGCTGTAGTCCTCTATCCTTTTTTTCCATGAAGAAGTGAGGTGCAGGGCATGGTGAGGAGATAGTTATTGTGAAAAAGATTTACTGTTTATCCTTAATCTACTAGGGCAGACATGTGGTAGCCTAGTGGTTAAGGTGTTGGGCTACCAATCGGAAGGTTGTGAGTTCAATTCCTATGTCCACCAAGCTACCTTTGCTGGGCCCCTGCGCAAGGCCCTTAACTCTCAATTGCTCAGTTCTATAAAAATGAGATAAAAAATGTAAGTCGCTCTGGATAAGGGCATCTGCTAAAATGGTGTAAATGTAAATAACTCAATGGGTCTCTTTGGCATAATTGACCTGCACCGAGAGCCACAGACTGTGGGAAGACATGTAGTGATTCACCTGGGTTGATTTTGGTGTGGCTTTTCCTGAGATGATCTGTGCCTCTCCTAATCACATGAGTTCGAATGGAGTGTAGATGCTTCAGTTCCCTTTACTAGGTGGGAGTTCAGGATGGGGCTAGCTGCTGGGTCGCTCGTTACAGAGAAGGTTCTGCAGATTGATCTGCTAGGTGATGTAATCCGAGAGCTTTGTCATGGCATCCCAGCAGGCTAGCTGTGCTTGAAGGGTAGGGCTTAATCTAGGACTGCTGAAGGCAGTGTTTCAGGATTTCCATTGATTTTGGGCCACCAAGATTCCAAACTTAACAGCAAATTCAGAGTGCTTAGGTGTAGCAATTGCATGGAAATAATGTGTCCTCCCACTGGATACTAGATGAGATGATGTCAACTCGCATATGAGTTGAGTAAACAATGATAAGGGTCACCTGATGCATGGTTCATTGTTCCTATTATTGAGAACAAACAATCCAAGATGCAATACAGAGTTGGGGAATACAGCCAAAGTCTGGGAAACTCATGAGCAATCCACAAGGTAAACAAATCCACATCAATGCAAATACAAATGGAAAAGTCAAGAAAGAAAACAAGGGCAAACAGGTGCCAGAATTAGCACAGTAAATATATACATGAAAACTGGAAGTAGAAGCATGAACCAGAAGTACAAGTATTCTGGTGAAGGCTTTATCTGATGATTTGCTGGTGGAATAATGGGGTTGACAATAATACATATATAGTGTGTGTAAAAACTGTATAGAATTTTTAATATAAATGTAAATATACAAAATAAATATACTATATATCTAAATACTGTGACGGGTCTCCTGCTTCTACGCTAAGGCCAGCCAGTGGGTGGAGCTGTACCGTTAAATTGTGTACACCTGTTGCTTGTTATCTCTCCTCATTATCACTCCTCTTTTACAGAGGATGCAGCAACGTATCAGACTGTAAAGACCGCAGTTTTAAAATCCTATGAATTAGTTCTGGAGGCATACAGGCAAAAACTTAGGTTTTCGAGAAAAGGTGAGAAAGACATATGTTGAGTTTCTAGGTGATATTTCGATGTACTTTAATCGCTGGTGTACGGCTTCTGAAATTGAAACACTAGACGATTTAAAGGATTTGATTGTGCTTGAACAATTAAAAAATTGTATTTCTGATCGTGTAGCGACTTACATAAGTGAACAAAAATCTCTCACTGCGTCCGAGTAACCGTGGCGTAAATACACTCAGCCTGGTAAATTTCATTGTGAATTTGTTGGAGGACAAGATAAAAATTACGGTGTCCGATGTTAAAAATGAGAAACGTCTAAAACCAACTCAAAATTTCCGCCTGCGAAACCTGTTGCTGTAGCTGTTTCAGCCTTGTCTCATTCCCATGAGGAAAAAAATTGCGCACCTTGCAGTCCGACTTTTAATCCTTTTATTACTGAAGGTTATGTCGGTTTGCTTGATTCTGTAGAAAATGTGCCTGTAAAAATGCTGCAGGACACTGGTTCGTCTGAATCCTTCGTTTTAGAGTCAGTACTGCCCTTTTCATCCAACTCATATATAGGAGTTAATGTGCTGATACGTAGCATCGGTATGGATGTTATGTCTGTTCCTCTCCATCAAGTTTTCCTGCAGTCTGATTTAATTCAAGGTGAAGTGGAAATTGGTGTTCGTCCTTGTTTGCCTGTTGAGGGAATACAGGTTATACTAGGGAACGATTTGGCTGGAAACCGTGTTTGGAAAGATTGTTCGTCAAACTTGGTGGTGACTCCGTCTCCAATAATTCATGAATCAAAGAATGAAGAGCATTCTTCATTCATTACCACGGTTTTGCCGTCCTGTGCAGTAACACGGGCTATGTCAAAAAAACAAACGGTTGATAAATGTGACAGTCCAAAGGAGTCAGTATCGCGTAATGATTTGGTGATTACCTAGATGAAGGTCTGGTTATTACCTAGATGAAGGTCTATTGGTTCGAAAATGGGTACCACATGGAGATTTTGCAATCGGAGAACCCATTGTGCAAATTGTTGTTCCTCAAAAATTCCAGGACCTTGTGTTACAAACTGCGCATGATACATCTGGTCATTTGGGTGTTAAAAAGACCTATAAGTTGCTCTTAAAAAGTGTTTTTTGGCCAAAATTAATGCGGGATGTTTCTAGTTACATTAAGTTGTCATACTTGCCAACTTGCAGGAAAACCTAACCAGGCAATAAAATCAGCACCCCTTTGTCCAATCCCTGTGATAAGTCAACCTTTTGAGTATTTGCTAGTGGACTGTGTTGGCCCTTTGCCAAAGTCAAAATCAGGCAGCGGGTACTTATTTAGTTATGTGTCAGGTAACACGTTATCCCTTTGCTTACCCGCTTCGTTCTATTACTGTGAAAAATGTTTTGAAAGCACTTACTCAGTTTATTTCTGTCTTTGGAATACCACGAGTTATTCAATCGGACCAAAGTAATAATTTTACATCTAATGTGTTTGGTCAACTTCACATTAAACATAATCTTTCCAGTGCTTTCCAGTCAGGGAGCTCTGGAAAGATTTCACCAAACTTTGAAATCTTTACTACAATCGTATTGTACTCAGATGGGGAAAGACTGGGAAGCGGGTTGACCCTGGATGCTGATGGCTGCTCGTGAGGCTTCACAGGTACAGAGTACAGGTTTTAGTCTTTGGCCATGATGTAGGAGGTCCTTTGGATGTTTTGGCTGATGACTGGAAAAAATCTGATCTGACTTGTCTCTAAATGTTCTGACTTATGTTGGCGATTTTCGTAGGAAAATTTTTGAGGTTGGTCAAATGGCAAAAGCGCACTTAGGTAAGGCTCAGGACCGAATGAAGCGCTTCTTTGATCGTCGTGCAGACGTCCGTTCGTTTCAACAGGGTGATCAAGTACTGGCATTGCTGCCTATTGTAGGATCGCTTTTTCAGGCTAAATTTGCTGGACCTTACACCATTATTTGATCGAAACTCGAGATCGAAATAAGAAAAACAGAGTCTGTCACATAAACTTGTTAAAACCCTATTATGCATGTAAGGAGGTTACTCTTACTGATACTGACATGATGAAATGATTGGGTCTGATATTAAACCTGTCCTTTTGACGGGAACGGTTGTAGTTGCTGATGTAACTCCCTCTGAAGATGAGTTTTATCCCGGTGATTCGGTTCTACAGTAAAAGGCCGTTTGCAAAACTCAGAGGCTCTTAAAACACTATGTGATCGGCTCAATTATTTGGTGGATGAGCGACATACTGATTTGATTAATTTAATTACGCAGAACGATTCGCTGTTTTCAGATGTTCCATCATGTATTGATTTGATTGTTATCTCTCCTTATTTAAGTTTGGTGTTGATTGGGTTCGGGGGATTTTTTTTCCGCTTGGGTATTTTTTGCGGTTGTTTTCTGTTTTGTTTCTTTCTTATTTTGTAAGTTGTTTTTCATTTGCGTTCTCAAATACATTGTCATGTTTAAACTGCTAAAAACGTTCTATCAAAGTTTAGACTAATTATTCACATTTGAAATAAAAGATTAAATGGTATCTTGGTTTTCACTGCGTCCTAATTTTTTGTCATGACTTGAGCCGGTTGTGACAATACATTCAAGTAAAAATAAAAGTATTTTATTTATTTAATAATTTATCTGATGTAAGGTCTAGCGAGAAATTAATTGTTTTTTTAATAGCCACAACAAGATCCAGTAATTTAAATAAAAATAAAAAGCTCGGCTTGTGAATGCATTTTGTGTTTGATTGCAACACTGAAACACTTCAGACAGAAAGTGGACTTTCACTTTTATATAAAGACTATATTCTTTTTTTCCATGCAGGAGCCATTTATCGGTTTCAGGTGGAGTGTTTGAGGTTTTAGAGCTCACAGTAAACTTACCTGAATAAACGTGAATTTGTGGAGCATTTCTAATCCAGGAAGTGAAGCATTACAGCAGTAATTTAAATGGCTGATGGAAAATAAACCTCAGAAAATAAAGCCATTGTTCCAAATCACATAATCATCAGCACCACAATCTCGCTGACACAATGACACCACAATGACAAAGATAAAATGTTGTGTGTGATCTATAACCAGCTCCTAATACATCCAGCTTTAAGATTTAAAAAAGGAGAAGCATGAACAGGATCTCTGTGGTGAAACTCAGCACAGAGAGGATTGACACAAACAAAACACTTTGACCTGCTGCAGAACATTCACATATTACTCTGTTCACTTCGTTTCATCTACAGACATGTCAGATGGTCAATAAAACAGGAGCCTAGACTGACCACTGCGGAATGGGATTGTAGATTGTTTCAGCAGTTTTGGTCTTGTTTGTTGGAGTTTTGTAGTATATAATAAAATGTAAGCGTGAGATTAAACAGTGAGGTGTAGAAGCGTGTGGAGCTGCAGTGTTGAATATGGACATGAACACTGAGAGGTCATGAGCTCCAGAGAATAAAACCACATAAACCTCTTCAGTGCTTTTCTATTGTGATTATAGCAAAAGGACAGCAGCATTGAGAGGAAAGACTGACAGCACACACCACTTTCTCCTGGCACAGAGATTTATAATGAAGAACATTTCAGAAAGAGTCTGAGAGCAACACAAAGAAAAAAGAAGAGAAAAATGAAAAAGAATATCACTGAAAAGCAGGAGGCATTTCTACGGCTGGAGAGAAGCTGATTGCATGTGAGAGAGAACTGAGACTAAGAATAGAGCTCTGAATAGAAAAAAGTGGAGGAAATTGATAGAGGAGGAATAGAAGAGGAAGATAAATAATTGATAGGTTAGAAAAAAAGAATGTTTTGCAGAAATGTTACTTTTCTTACAAGAAATTTTATATAAAGGTTGGTATCAGTTCCTGATGTCTGACGTCACAGTGTTTCCTCTCAAATGTGTGAATTTCCCTGAAAACATACAGTAAGGAAACACTGATAATTAGCATACTCACTAACGGGTTAGGGATTATCTTCAGGCTGAACGTCACAGTTCTGAGTGTAAGGTTTTAGATGATGTTCAGATGAAGGTGTTGGTCAGCAGAAGAGCAGAACCCAACGCTGCTTCTGTGTTAATTACATGTCTGAGGAACAGAGATGTTAAACTTGACCTCCACCTCTCTGTCTCAGATAACAGAGCTTTATTAGTGTTTTATAAAACCTGCACTGTGCATTGTAGGTAACACACACACACACACACACACACACAGGGATTAAAACTGTATGAACACTACACTACCAAATAACTTTCATCGGGAAGTGTGTGTGTGTGTGTGTGTGTGTGTGTGTGATTAGTGATGCCTGTTACCCAGCTGTGACCATCAGCACTCTCACACTTTTTCATCTGATCAGTATACATTGATGAGTTCAGCCTGTCAGCATGTGTGTGTGTGTGTGTGTGTGTGTGTGTGTGTGTGTGTGTGTGTGTGTGTGTGTGTGTCCATGTTGACTGACTAGTGTGTGTAAAGTGTAGATGTGGTCTGTAGTGTGGTGGTTTGAGTGGATCATGAGGTTCACATGCTCAGTTCTTGTATCTGAGCACTGAGAATACTTCAGAAGGTCTAACCCTGGATTGGTCTTCACAGATTCCTCTGCAGTTATCAGAGTCGGTTTTCTCTCCTCTTTTGTATGGTGTCTGTGTTAAACACTTTGTTCCAGCTGCAGGAGGAGACTGAACAGTTTTATTTAGGTTTTTATACAGTACACAGGACTGAATCTCAGTGTTTGTGTTTTGATGTTGTGTAGGCCTCATGTTTATCTTGATGTTGTGTAGGCCTCATGTTTATCTTGATGTTGTGTAGGCCTCATGTTTATCTTGATGTTGTGTAGGCCTCATGTTTATCTTGATGTTGTGTAGGCCTCATGTTTATCTTGATGTTGTGTAGGCCTCATGTTTATCTTGATGTTGTGTAGGCCTCATGTTTATCTTGATGTTGTGTAGGCCTCATGTTTATCTTGATGTTGTGTAGGCCTCATGTTTATCCTGATGTTGTGTAGGCCTCATGTTTATCCTGATGTTGTGTAGGCCTCATGTTTATCCTGATGTTGTGTAGGCCTCATGTTTATCTTGATGTTGTGTAGGCCTCATGTTTATCTTGATGTTGTGTAGGCCTCATGTTTATCTTGATGTTGTGTAGGCCTCATGTTTATCTTGATGTTGTGTAGGCCTCATGTTTATCTTGATGTTGTGTAGGCCTCATGTTTATCTAACTTGTGTGTTTGTCAGTTCTTCTAATTCAAATTCAAATTCCAATTTTATTTGTCACATACATAAACCTACACAGTATGACGTAGTGAAATGTGTTTTATGACTGTTCCTTGTAGTGATAAGAAAAGGTGCAATAAAAGAAAAATAAAGAGAGAAAATAAACAATAAACATAGATCTATAAGAATAAAAACAGATCTGTACAATGTGCAATGAATGTGATGGAATGCAGATAAGTACGTTATATATAATTTAGATGTGTTATATACATGGTAATGTACAAAGTGTGTAAAGTGACCAGTGCGAAGAGAGCTCCAAAGTGATGTGTGCAGTGTATCGTGTGTGAAAAGGTCCATCTGAGGTTGTAATGTCATGTGTGAGTGAGTCCATAGAGACCTGGTTCTAGGTGTACTGTTGGTTGAGGGCTCAGATGGCCTATGGGAAGAAGCTCCTCTTCATTCTCTCTGTGTTTATCTTCAGGGAACAGAAATGCTTTTCCAACTGCAACAGAGAAAAGAGTCCATTGTTGGGATGTCTGAGGTCCCTCACAATCTTCCCTGCTTTGGTCCAGCACCACTTGCTGTCGATAGACTCCAAGTCAGGGAGCTCAGTGCGGATCTTACGTTCGGCTGACAGCACCACTCTCTGGAGAGCATCTGAGGTGGAAGAGACGCTGACAAGCCTTCTTTACCAGAGTGTTGATGTGACAGGACCATGACAGATCCTGCGAGAAGTGAACATCAAGGAACCGGAAACTGTTCACTCTTTACATTGGGGTCCTGTTGATTCTTAGCGGTTGGTATTTCCTCTCCTGCTTCGTGCTGAAATCCACTATGAGCTCCTTTGTTTTGCTGCCATTAAGAAGGAGTCCTGGTGGCTCAGAGCGGTGTGGTGAAGGTATGTGATGGTGTCCTTGGTGGAGCGGTTGGGATGGTACTGTATGTAAACTAAAGGGGGTCTAGTGTGTCAGGCAGTGAGGAGGTGATGAAGTCTCTGACTAGTCTTTCCAAGCACTTCATCAAGACGGAGGTCAGGGCTACAGGGCGATAGTCATTAAGGCAGGTGGGCTGGGGTTTCTTCGGGACAGGACAATGACGGATTGCTTGAAGCATGTAGGGATAACAGACTGCTCCTGGGAGAGCTTGAATATCTCGGGGAGCACCGGTGCTAGCTGGTCAGCGCAGGCCTTCAGGACCCGGCCTGTGATGCCATCTGGTCCTGCTGCCTTCCTGGTGTTCACTCTCCTTAACGCCTTCCTCACGGTGAGATCGTGAACGTGTTTTCCTCTCCGGGTCTTTCAGCATGCGCACTGCCACTGCTCCAGAGAATGGTGCTGAAGAATCATCCAGAGAATCATCTGATGGTCTGTAGTCTGATGTCTGCAGGAGATTGATTGTTTTTCATTGCAGATTCTAAGTGAATTTATTTTATACTTAGTTTAATTTTGGAGTTTTGTGGCTCTCTGTGTTACCGATTGTTGATTTTTATTTTAATAAAAATGTTCTTTTAATTTTGAACTCCTACTGTTTTGTTTAGCTTTCTTGTTTGTACGGAGAATGTTAGCTTTGATTGCACATTTTTTATAATTTGTTAGCCTTGCATGGTGTTGCTTTGCATTGAATTTACTGAATTGATTACGGATATCTTTGAGGAACTCAAATTTAATTTTGAAGACCCTTTATGGGGTGGGGTTATATTTAAACAGGTTATTGCCTCTTGTACTTGTTCATGTGGTTGTTGGATTTTCTTTAGGAACACACAGAATTGACAGTGATCTGATCTGTCTGTGGTCTGATGGTAAATACACGTATGGAGGAGGAGTCTATGTCTGTAATAACACAGTCAACTACACAAAACAAGTAGAGGTGATGGAGAGCTGGAGAGGTGATAAAGGTGATGGAGAGGTGTAGAAGGTGTTAAATTAGGAGTGTGTGATCTAACCCTAATCCTCTGGATCAATTGTCCACTCGGTGCCGTATTGACCCACGGCTTCCTGTGGCTCAGTTCGATATCTCTTGCTGTGTGATTCTGAATATCAGCAGGTAAAAGGAGGATTAGGATTGAGCTGTGTGTGTGTGTGTGTGTGTGTGTGTGTGTGTGTTTAAGAGAGACAACAAATGTGTTGGTATCGACCATCCACACCTCAAAAAACCCAGCACAGCATTTCAAAGATAAAATGAAAAAAGAACACAGAGACACAGTAATGAAATGCAAGAGAGTGAGAGTGAGAGAGAGAGAGAGAGAGAGAGAGAGAGAGAGATGTGGGGGAGGGAAGAGAGAAATTGACAGAGAAAGAGAGATTAAGCTGCTATAAATTTGCACAGTGTGATCATAAACAGTGACGTCACCATCATCATCACCACCACCACCATCATCAGCGCGGTCATCACTATCAATATCATCACCATCATCATCGTCAATTTTTTTAATTACTTAAGATGTGTGTGTGTCTGTGTGTGTGTGTGTGAGAGAGAGAGAGATAGTTTGGATTGTGTACACTTTTTGAACAGAGAGATGGAGAATGAGGCCTCAGACCACACGAGCGCTGAGATTTGTCACCTTAACGATACACAAACACATCCTGAAATTCAGCCTGAAGTTGAGCTTAGAGGAATAAAGAGGATTAGTAAAGACACACACACACACACACACACACAAACAGATTCAGTAAATCTCTGAGATGAGAAGTCTGACATAGAGCCGAGGCCATCAATTTGTGTATCGGTTTTTTTTAATACTCACAGAGAAAAGAGGTAAATAAAAAGGACTGATTGGGGGGGCATTACAGAGAGAGAGAGAGAGAGAGAGAGAGAGAGACTATTATGTTTGCTTGTAATCATGTGATGTTTAAGGACCATGTACATCACATTACATCAGGGACTCCATCAAGACTGTGACATCATAACTAAAAGGAGTCAGACATGAGGACTTACTGGGACATAAAGAGTCTAGACACTCCACAGTGAACAATAAAATGAGCTGAGAGCCTCAGAGTGAATAAAGAAGCGTATTAATCCATGACTACAACATGGACGTGTAACATATCAAAACATTCAGCACAATGAGGAGAAATTGTGTGGCATGTAATCTGGTGACGTCACATGCAAATAAACACCAAAATAAATGGTATTACAAAATTAAACAACATACACATGTAACGTATCACTCATCCACACACCTCAATTCTCTTCACAGTCATCCTTCAGAATCAGAAGCAGATCTTTTTTCCCCAAGAGATGGAGGGATGAGGATGTGGGAGGATGAGGTGTGGGTGGGTGTGAGATGTGAGAGCTGCTTTGTTTTGGTGAAGTGGATGTGTGATAGTGATCATTTTCTAACTGATTTATAAAGGGTCTGCTCATTTAACATTAAGAGAGTGGGATTATAAATCATTATAAACACTGAGAGTGGGATTATAAATCATTATAAACACTGAGAGTGGGATTATAAATCATTATAAACACTGAGAGTGGGATTATAAATCATTATAAACACTGAGAGTGGGATTATAAATCATTATAAACACAGAGAGTGGGATTATAAATCATTATAAACACTGAGAGTAGGATTATAAATCATTATAAACACTGAGAGTGGGATTATAAATCATTATAAACACTGAGAGTGGGATTATAAATCATTATAAACACTGAGAGTAGGATTATAAATCATTATAAACACTGAGAGTGGGTTTATAAATCATTATAAACACAGAGAGTGGGTTTATAAATCATTATAAACACAGAGAGTGGGTTTATAAATCATTATAAACACTGAGAGTGGGATTATAAATCATTATAAACACTGAGAGTAGGATTATAAATCATTATAAACACTGAGAGTGGGATTATAAATCATTATAAACACTGAGAGTGGGATTATAAATCATTATAAACACTGAGAGTGGGATTATTTATCATGAATCTGTGGATTGTCTAGAGAAAAAGAACAGTTGTGTAAACACTTTGATTGTGTAGTTGTGTAGAGCTTCATTTTAGTTCCAACATGAAGTCTGTGTTGATGTTATCATCTGATCACTGATGGAGATTTGAGAGAGAAACTGATCGTATCAGATACAGTCCAACGTCATCTCCATGCTCTCTCATGGTTCTATCCACAGCCGGTTCCTGTATCTCCAGCCTCAGTGAGGAGCAGCTCAGCAGCATTGAGGACATCCTGAAGTTCTGAAACTCCACCCAGAAGTGTTTATTCATGTCTTTTATGTATTAACAGAGATGTGTTTGTTTGTGTGTTTTTATTGTTTATGTTGATTTTTCTTGTTTATTCTTCAGATTTAGTGATATATAAATTTTATTATTTTGTGGTTAAATCTCCAGACAGTTTTCTTTCCTGTGTGTGTGTGTGTGTGTGTGTGTGTGTGTGTGTGTGTGTGTGTGTGTGTGCGATACAGGTCTTATGCTAATAAGACTTAATTTTTTTTATTGTTAATTCATTTAAATTTCTTTCTGTTGTGTACAAATAAAAATATTTTTATTTATTGATGAGCTCGTCTTTAATTCCACTCACTACAACCTTTTTTATTTAATATTCTGTTTTAAAATATTCTGTTTTAAAAAAAAGTTCATCAGTAAATCAGTAAATAATATTAGTTAAGGGAATGTAAAGGTTTACCAACGGACCAATCACAAATCACCATGTCAAAGGATGTGATGTCATGACAAACCCAAACATATAATCTTATTTCATATAAACATTCAGTCTGGTTTTACAGAAAAGCTTTAATGGGATATTGTAGCTCAGTAGATAAAGTGTTAGACTACTGATCAGAAGGTCCATGAGGAGGTTCTCCTCCACCATCTGTGCCTCTGACCGCTCAATGCTGTACAACTTCTCGTAGTTAGGAGATCCCCTGATTCTGTTCACACAACATGTTTGAACCTTTTCTGTCCATTCTTTTGCTCTAAACTGAAGAATAACTTAGATGGATCATCCATCTCGGCCCAGCGCCCCCTGAACTGTGATGTCTAACAGGTCATACATTTTGCCTTTTTTACATTTGAGGGCTTTTCTTGTGACAAGTAAAGTGTACTTGTCAGGATTCAGCCCGGACTTTTGGCCACATGCTTTTGTTTACGTTCTGTGTCACGTGTCTGCCCCGCCCTTGTTTACGTTCTGTGTCACGTGTCTGCCCCGCCCTTGTTTACGTTCTGTCACGTGTCTGCCCCGCCCTTGTTTACGTTCTGTGTCACGTGTCTGCCCTGCCCTTGTTTACGTTCTGTGTCACGTGTCTGCCCCGCCCTTGTTTACGTTCTGTGTCATGTTTCTGCCCCACACTTGTTTACGTTCTGTGTCATGTTTCTGCCCCGCCCTTGTTTACGTTCTGTGTCATGTTTCTGCCCCGCCCTTGTTTACGTTCTGTGTCACGTTTCTGCCCCGCCCTTGTTTACGTTCTGTGTCACGTTTCTGCCCCGCCCTTGTTTACGTTCTGTGTCATGTTTCTGCCCCGCCCTTGTTTACTCCCCCTGCCTCTGCACACCTGTTCCTTATGTGTTGATTGTCTTGTGTATTCAACCGTGCAGAAGATGTATTTAATCGTCATCCTTGTTGTAGTCTTTTGTCGTCCTTGGTGTCGTCTTTGTCATGTCGTTTGTCGAGTCCTTGTCCCTCTTTTATGTTTTTTAAGTTATTAAATCTGTTTATTTATTTTAGCTATCCTGCATTTGGGTCTGTTTTTATCCCCGCATTGCTGACAGTACTGTTGACTAAAATCTTTAATTTGTGACTTAGTCACATCCCACTGCTGCTGTAATGAGCTAAAAACTGCCTTCTCAGATTTAACATAATCCCATAAATAAGTAAAAGACTCTCTAAAATTAGTGTCTTCTAAAAGTGAGGTGTTAAAATGCCAGTAGACTCTCTTAGGTTTTATCTTCTCTTTACTAATAGTACACTGTACCGTACTGTGGTCAGAGACGCCAACTGGAACAATAAAACACTGTAAAAAACACCAGCTGATGTTTAAAACCATAAAAACGATCTAATCTGGTCAGGGAGAGCGTGTTGTCTGTGGTGTTGTCTGTGGTGTTGTCTGTGGTGTTGTCTGTGGTGTTGTCTGTGGTGTTGTCTGTGGTGTTGTCTATGGTGTGGTCTATGGTGTTGTCTATGGTGTGGTCTATGGTGTTGTCTGTGGTGTTGTCTGTGATGTTGTCTGTGATGTTGTCTGTGGTGTTGTCTGTGGTGTTGTCTATGGTGTTGTCTGTGGTGTTGTCTGTGGTGTTGTCTATGGTGTTGTCTATAGTGTTGTCTGTGGTGTTGTCTGTGGTGTTGTCTATGGTGTTGTCTGTGGTGTTGTCTATGGTGTGGTCTGTGGTGTTGTCTGTGGTGTTGTCTGTGGTGTTGTCTGTGGTGTTGTCTATGGTGTTGTCTGTGGTGTTGTCTATGGTGTTGTCTGTGGTGTTGTCTGTGGTGTTGTCTATGGTGTTGTCTGTGGTGTTTTCTATGGTGTTGTCTGTGGTGTTGTCTGTGGTGTTGTCTGTGGTGTTGTCTATGGTGTTGTCTGTGGTGTTGTCTGTGGTGTTGTCTATGGTGTTGTCTGTGGTGTTGTCTGTGGTGTTGTCTATGGTGTTGTCTGTGGTGTTGTCTGTGGTGTTGTCTGTGGTGTTGTCTGTGGTGTTGTTTATGGTGTTGTCTATGGTGTTGTCTATGGTGTTGTCTATGGTGTTGTCTATGGTGTGGGCCCTCGCAGCTCCAGGAATTTCCGATCTGTAGCCGCAGGGGGAAAGAAACCAGCGGACTCAGCTGCTTCGTTACTCTAGTAACTCTGTCCGGTTGTTTGTTCACGGTGTGTGTGTTCACGTGTGTGTGTGTGTTCACTGCTGTGTGTGTGCACTTTGGATGGGTTAAATGCAGAGAATGAATTCTGAGTATGGGTCACTGTACTTAGCCGTATGTCACGTCAGCTTCAACACTGAATTTAGAAACAGCATTTATTTCATCAACACCTTCCTTAAAAATCATAAAAAACACTCCTCTAAAAGACACCAGGTGTTTGACCAGTGGAGATTTACATCCAAGGGGGATTTTCTATGGCAAGCCATTTTAACATTTAATGGCTCGTCTGGATATGTATTATGTATATATCCATAATTAAGTTCTTTGTAGTCAAAATGAAAATTTCAGATATCCACAACGTCATTCTTCCTAGAACGAATGACATCATTTTTTCCATTCATGTCTCTGGAGTTTCCCTTTACAGATATCTTTAATTCAGTTGTAGATATCGGCGATGTGAAATGTGGATATCTACAACTAAATTATGACTATTCATAATTCTGGTTAGAGACATCTGTGATTTAATTCTGACTAGTCACAAATCCAGTTCCAGATATCTATAATGTCTTTTTTAGATAAATTAAATTCAATTTTAACTAGCAAAACTAGATTATAGATATTTTGAACTGAAACTGTGACTAATCAGAATTAAATTGTAGATATCTCTAACTGGAATTATGCATAGTCATAATTTATGATCAGATATCTGGTATAAAGTTATAGATATCTTCAAATTAATTTTAATTAGAGATATCTTTAACTTTCATTCAATCATTCATTCATCTTCTACCGCTTATCCGAACTACCTCGGGTCACAGGGAGCCTGTCTCAGGCGTCATCGGGCATCAAGGCAGGATACACCCTGGACGGAGTGCCAACCCATCACAGGGCACACACACACACTCTCATTCACACACACACACACACACACACACACACACACACACACACACACACACACACACCCTGGAGGTGTGAGGCAAACCACTAAGCCACCGTGCCCCCCCATGTAATTACAGATATCTTGAAATTCTTGAGTTTTGACTAAAAAAAAAAAATGTTGCAGATATCTGTAATTATGTCACTGCAAGTAGGAAGAAGGGCTTGTTTTAGGTGGGAGGGGCTTGTTATATGTAGGAGTGGCTTGTTATGGTGGGAGGGGCTTTTTATGGGGTTATTGCTGTTAACCCACAGGATAAACTCATCAAGTGTTGAAGGTATACTATTTATTCCATTAGTAATAATGTCATGTACTTCATAAATACAGTGATTTTTCTGGTCATCAGTTTTTCCCAAAGTCGAACATGAATGTCTTTTTTTTTGCCCTCTATTCCAAGATATTCAGTTTACTGTCATAAAGGAGGAAAGAAATCAGTAAACATTAACATGCAATCAAAGAATTTTGACTTTTTCCATTAAAAATGAGGGATTGAATGAACATCATAATAGATGGAGATTTATTTAATAATCATTGATTGTTGCACTTACATCTCCTTCTCCATGAAGGAGTGAAGGACATCACTGCCTTTCACAGTTGAAAAGGTATTGGAGTTTACATCTGGAGCATCAGTAGTGCCTCCCCTTGCCCATACACAATGTTCAGTGCCTCCCCTCCGCCTGCCCATACACAATGTTTATGACACCTTCAAAAAATATATGATGGAGTAAATTATGGAAGCTCTTAGTTTTGGAGTTCCATGAATAGTCTGTGAATGTAATAGTTCACCCACACCGTTGCTGTTTGTAACTCGTTGTTATTGGTGTTAACACAATGTTAAGTGTCACGTCAAAAGTTTGAGATGAAGAAATTAATTTAGAACATTTTTAATCAATTTTTTCTAGAGTGTTTACAATATTTGCAGAATTTTGCTGTTTACTATCGGTACACATCTGGAGTGTGACTATAGAACTGAACAAATTAATGGAGTTTTTTTGCAAAATATTTTAAGTTCATTAAAGTTTTACAATGCTAGATATTTCTTGCTGTTTTAGAGTTACATTGTTTGTACAAATAATGAGTTTTACTATATAAGCAGTAGGTACACCTCTGAAGTGTGACCATTTAATGTAGAACCGAGTAAATGGATTGTTTCAACCTTGACTTGGAAGTTTGTTCAACTCAACATTCTACTGCTTGACTGTCAAGTTTTCTTTTGCCAACATTCATCTGACAGTTTTACTGTCACAGAGTCACCAGGTCCTTCCCTCACTCACCAGAGGACGTATCAGCACCACCTGTTCCTCATTTCACCAATCACCACACACTATATAAACCACTCTCATTCACTCACTCGTTGTCTGGTCTCATATGGTCTAACGTGGTTTCTCTACCAACTTTCCGGTTCAGACGCCTACGTTGGTTCTCCAGTTTCACTACCCTCTCATCGTCCTCGCCTCCAGATTGTCTGGATTTGCTCCAGGATCTACTTCCTCTAGATAAGGGTTTACTATTACTCGGATTCCTGTGACTTTCCCTGTGTGTGCATGTGTGCGTGTGCGTGTGTGTGTCTGTGAGTGTGCGCGCGCGCGCGTGTGTGTGTGTGTGTGTCCTGTAGCTTTTGTAAGTTTGCCTATTTCAAAGAAATGAAGGGTCTCAAATTTTTATCATTGGTTTATTGGATAGAGACAGAATATCAATCCAAAAAAAACATTAAATGTTATAAATTGTTGCATTTCATTGAGTTAAATAAGTACTTGATCTATCAACCAACAATAATTCTGGCCCACAGAAAACCACAGACTGGTTATGTGCTCATGTGATACACAGATTAATTTAAATGGTCGTAATTATTTGGTCTGGTCTTTATCAGCAATCAGGTCTGTGCTGAACTCAGAGTTTATGATGACCCATTAGTTCCTCAGGAGCTCTCGGCTGCACTATTATAAACTGTTGTAGAAAGGACATTATTTACATTTACACTATTTACTGTAGAGTGTCACCCAAATGAGGATGAGGTTCACTTCTGGTTCCTCTCAAGGTTTCTTCCTCACATCATCTTGGGGAGTTTTTCCTTGTCGCCTCTGGCTTGTTCATCAGGGGTAGGGATAGATATATATTATCATAAATTTGAATCTATTTTAAATTATTTTAAACTTTAATTGTATATATTAATTTATTTATTATTTTCCTTATTTTTTTCTTATTATTATATTTATTTCTTTTTCTCTCTCTTCTGTTTTCATGCTTCTGTAAAGCTGCTTTGAGACAAAGGGAAATTGTTAAAAGCGCTATAGAAATAAATTGAATTGAATTAAAAAGAGCTCCTAACATCAACTCTTTCTGTATATAAAGACACCTGTCCACAGAATCTCTATCTTCCATTCAAAGCTCAGCACCATGCGCAAGGTCAAAGGGCTGTTAAAGAACATCAGGGACATGATTGTAGACCTGCACAAGGCTGGAATGGGCTACAAGACTATCAGCAAGAAGCTTGCTTGGTAAGAAGGAGAAGACTGTTGTAAATGGAAGAAATACAAAATAACCATCAGTCTGGAGCTCCATGCAACATGCACTGCTCATAACATACTACTATACAGACACTGTCAATAGAACACTACCCGTAATCGCTGCTCATAACTCACTACTGTACATAAACTTAAACACTCAAGGATTGCACTATTCACAACTTCTGCACACATTGTATATAAATAATATTGTATATGTAGTTCATTGCCTTGTACCATACATGTGCAAAGTTAAATCTAATCTAATCTGAACTAATCTAAAGATTTCACCTCATGTGGTGAGGATAATCATGTGAGGGATCAGCCTAGAAATACACGGAAGGAGCTTGTGAATGATCTCAAGGCAGTCACCAAACAAACCATTGGACATGAAACATCATGCATTGGGGCTGTTTCTCTGCTAATGGTACAGGTTGAATTTTCCACATTGAAGGGCCAATGGACCGGACCATGTATTGTAAAAATTTGGATGAGAACCTTCTGGATGGATGGGTCTTACAGCAAGACAATGACCCAAAACATACCACCAAGGCAACAAGGGAGCAGCTCAAGAAGAAGCACATTAAGGTCATGGAGTGGTCTCTAGACTTTAATCCTATAGAAATCCTATTTATGGGGGGAGCTGAAACTTTGAGTTGCCCAAGGTACAGGCAAGAAACCTTAAGGATTTAGAGAAGATCTGTAAAGAATAGTGGATCAAAATCCCTCCTGAGATGTGTGCAAACCTGGTAACCAACTACGAGAAACATCTTACCTCTGTGTTTGCCAACAAGTGATTCTCCACCAAGTAATAAGTCATGTTCTGCCTGGGGATCAAATAAGTATTTTCCTCAATTAAATGCAAATTAATTCATAACATTTGTATCGTGCTTTTTCTGTATTTTTTGGTTGATATTCTGTCTCTTTCCTTTACAATAAACCTAGGGGTTAGGGTTAGGGTGTGTATTACTTTTGGCAAACTTGGCAAAATAATTATTTTCCCCTGCAGACTTTAAGTTTTCCCACTATATATATATATATATATATAAATATGCCCATTCATTCTCTGGTCAGGCACTGATATCAGACAAGAAGGCCTGGCTTGCAATCTTCATCCAAGTTCATCCTAAATGTTCTTCATACAGTATTGTTGAGGTCCAGGCTCTGTGTGGGCCAGTCAAGTTCTTCCACACCAAACTCATCAAACCATGTCTTTATAGACCTTGCTTTTTGAACTGGGGCACAGTAGGAATAGAAAAGGGCCTTCGCCAAACTGTTGCACAAAGTTGGAAGCATTGTCCAAGATGATTATATATTTATACACAGAGAGAGAGAGAGAGAGAGAATATATATATATATATATATATATATATATATATATATATATATATATATATATATATATATACATATATATATATATATAGCTAGGGTTAGGTATATATATATATATTAGAGCCTAGGGTTAGGTTATATATATATATATATATATATATATATATATATATATTCTCTCTCTCTCTCTCTCTCTCATTTTTCTTTTATTTTGAGTTAATACAGTTAATAACAGATAATACAATCCCTTGTGGAGCTCCTGTGTTGCTCCACAAGGGATTGTATTATCTGTTATTAACTGTATTAACTCAAAATAAAAGAAAAATGACAGTAGGCTTAAATCATCAGTTCTTATTTCTCTTTTTTTCATATTTAACAAATAATGATTCCTGAAACATCTATTTACATTTACATTTACAGCATGTGACAGACGTCCTTATCCAGAGCGACGTACATAAGTGCTTAAATCTCTAACATTGACTACATTAATGCTGGATCACTAAGTTACATACTTAAGATACCATGAGTTTAAAACATTTGTTCAGAGTTACAATGAAAAAGTGTCAAATTATTTTTTTATTTTTTTTCTAAATGTAGAAGATAAAGAAAGAAGTGCTAGTTGAAGTGTTTCCTGAATAAGTAGGTCTTCAACCGCCGCATGAAAATATCCAGTGACTCAGACCTCCAGCTGTCCAGACCTCTAAGGGAAGTTCATTCCACCACCTTGGTGCAGAACAGAGAAGAGTCTTGTAGTAAACTTACCTCTTACCCTGAGAAATGGTGGGACCAGTGGAGCAGTGCTGGTAGATCGGAGGGTGTGAGGTGCAGTGTGAGGAGTGATGAGGGCTTTGAGGTAAGAGGGAGATGGTCTGGTTTTGGCTTTGTAGGCCAGCATCAGTGTTTTGAATCTGATGTGTGCAGCTACAGGAAGCCAGTGGAGGGATCGCAGCAGTGTGGTGGTGTGGAGAACTTTGGCAGGTTGAAAACAAGCCGTGCAGCTGCATTTTGGATCATTTGCAGAGGACGGATTGTGTTCATATGTAGACCTGCCAGCAGTGTGTTACAGTAATCCAGTCTAGAGATGACAAGAGACTGAACAAGTACCTAATCTGTTTCTATTATCTAGTATCTATTCTACTTATATTTTGCCTGGAGTAAATGCAAAAGCAAAGTAAGAATAACGACATCTACACATTCTCAAAACAGTGAAAATTATACACATGTAATGTTCCAAATTATATAAAGTACAAGCAAAGTCATCTGCAACTTTCAACAATGTGTTAAACAAAGGCAGCGAATTTCACTGAGAACTGTAGAGTCTACACTCGTCATGCCACAGTGCTGCTCCATCTCCTAGCAGTAACTGCTGGCTTTAAATACATTTTTTATATTCATTATTTATCAAAAAACATACTGTCAATATAATTTGATTTTAAACCACTGTTTAAAATTGAATCAAGCATTAAAGAGAATTTCACATGAATGTCTGTGTACTTTGAGTCATAAAAAATTCAGGGATTACATTTAACCTTTTGATCCACAACACGTGTACTACAGAAGCCTTGTTCCTCTACTTAACTGCCCTTTGCATTTATCATCCAACCACAGCATCCTTTTCTTTTCTCCCTTCCTTTACTCTTAGGGACAGACTTCATAGCTGCCAAAATTTTTTATCCATTTATTTTTTACCAAGCTCTTCTACATCCACATCCCCATTTGTCTGGATCCATTTTAATACACACTGTTATGACCTGGAGTTAAGTCTAGGGGGTTCTCAGGGTCAGCAACAAGCGATTACCAAGGTGGCTGTGGAAAGGAAGGAAAAGGCCAATTGTTTCCTACAAGAATTACCATAAATAGCCAACAACAGTAATTACACGTGTGGACACAACGCTTGTGTTGATTTTTCTTTACTGTACAATGTGACATATAATATATATAATTATATACAAAATGGTTTAGAACTACTAAACCAGATGGGACTGAACAATGGTGGTGCCAAAGAAAAGAAACATACAGAAAATGAAAACCTGTTTTGTCTAACACTGCTTTATTTTAGCCAAGCTCATCTACAAACAAAAGTGAAACCAAAATCCTAACTTCGCTAAACTTCCTTTGCTAACTTAAATACAGGGGGCGGCTCCAGCCCCTTACCTAAAGTATCTAGACAGAGAAGTATACTACGTGGTGTACAATGTATGAGCGCTCCTTCTTACCTCTTCAAGCCCCGTATGTAGAACAATATTGTACACAAACAATATTAATAGCAACTGCAAAATACACAGCAGAATCAATCACTTCCTTCACACCACCACTTTACCGACACACCGACCAACAACCTAACAACCAGTTGACATCACATTCACTGTTTTCAACTTAAAGTTTTGCCATCAAATGCCATTAAAACGGCTTGCCATCATTTTCTTCATGGGGAAACCATTCGCTCTTTACCAAGAGCTTCATCTGATATAAAATGAGGGACATTTCCCAGTATGACTTTTTTAGCAGGAGAACTGAGGGCAATTTAAGAACAATTTAAGTTCATTATTAACTATTATTCCTTTCTGACAATATTCTCGTGCCCCATTATATTATATTATTCTCACACAGCTCTCACACCGTGACGTCCAGTCAAACTTCCACAAGGTTTCATGTTTAAACAGAAAGAAATGTGCATAGAGGAAAGAAATGGCAAAAAGGGCAATCGCTCTCACGGGGAGGGGGAGTGAGAGAGAATGAGGGAGGGGGAGAGTGAGAGAGAGTGAGAGAGAGAATGGGGAGAGTGAGGGGGGGAGGGGGAGTGAGAGAGAATGAGGGGGAAGTGAGAGAGAGAGAGACAGAGAGAGAGAATGAGGGAGAGAGAGAGAGAGATGTTATTAATTTAGCTAATTAAGGCATGTTGAGTGACTGAATTAGAAAAGCTGCAGCTCATCTCACAAATTAAACTAAATTGTATAAAAAATGAAGAAACACACTGAGAGGTTACAGCAGCGTTCCGACCCTCCGCGCTGCCGCAAATTACAATTAGAGTCGAGACTTTAATGAGAAATTGTCTGTCAATGCTAATTATATAAGGGCTAAAGGTCACGTCCCAAACATTAAGTGTTTGATAAGAATCTTTATTAGACACAGACACCGAGTTACAGACGAACGTTAGTCCAACTAGCCTGTTAGTTATTGAGCTAATCAATGCTAATGCTAAAGCCTGACAGGAAAGTCATGTGACCTCCAGCTCTGTGTGAAGGACATTACACTTTATTACATGATGTACATTTATAAGCCTGTACAGTATAGACAGTGCATTCTGGGTAATACACACACACACACACACACACACACACACAGCATACTCACTGTGTATGAGCACACACTCACACACATACACACACACACACACTCACACACACACACACTCACACACACACACACTCTCACACACACACTCACACATACACACACACTCATTCTGACCACAGTACAGACTGCAGAACCAATACGAGGAAAATTATAATCTAACAAATCATTTTGAGATCCAGACTGACTGATGTCTCCCAGTCAGGAAGTCCAGGATCTAGTTGCAGAGGGAGGTGTTCAGTCCCAGCAGGTTCAGCTTCCCAATCAGGTGCTGAGGGATGATTGTACTGAATGCTGAACTAAAGTCTATGAACAGCATTCGTACATAAGTGTCTTTATTGTCCAGGTGGGGCTAAATGTAGGGCTGTGACAACGGCATCATCTTTGGAGCGGTTTGGGTCCAGTGAGGGTGGTAACTGGGTCTTGATGTGCCTCATGATGAGCTTCTCGTAGCACTTCATTACAATGTGTGTGAGTGCGACAGGACGATAGTCATTGAGGCAGGACACTGTAGACTTCTTTGGGACAGGGACAATGGTGGTTGTCTTGAGGCACGTAGGAACAACGTCGCTGCTCAGGGAAATGTTTAAGATGTCAGTGAAGACATCCGCTAGCTGTTCTGCACATTCCCTGAGCACCTACCAGGAATGTTGTCTGGTCCAGCAGTCTTCCGTGGGTTAACTCTGTATAGAGTTCTCCTCACGTCGGCCGTGGATAGACAGAGTACCTGGTCGTCGGGGGAAGGGATGGCCTTCCTTGCCGCTACGTTGTTCTGCACCTCAAACCGAGTGTAGAAGTTGTTCAGCGCATCTGGAAGGGAGGCATCACTATCACAGGCAGGTGAAGCTGTCTTGTAGTTCATGATCACCTGTATGTCCTACCACATGTCTCTGCTGTCCTGGAAGTGGCTGTGGATTGACTGGGTGTGTGCGCGCTTTGCTTCTTTTGATGGCTCGGGACAGTTTGGCCCTTGCTGTTCTTAGGGCCGCCCTGTCCCCTGTTCTGAAGGCTAGGTCTTTAGTCTTTAGCATCACACACTTTAGCAGTCATCCACGGCTTCTGGTTGGAGCGTGTGGTGATGGTCTTGGAGACAGTCATGTCATCAATGCACTTGCCGATGTAGCTGGTCACAGATGCCATGTACTCCTCCAAGTTGATGGGGTTGCCGTTGGTTGCAGCCTCCCTGAAGATGTTCCAGTCAGTGGACTCAAAGCAGTCCTGAAGAGCAGAGGTGGCTCCTGATGGCCAGGTTTTCACCTTCAGAACCGGTTTAGAGTCTGACGAGTGGTCTGTATGCTGGAATCAGGAAAACAGAAATATGGTGTGAGTAGCCGAGGTGGGGGTGGGGCTCCGCATGATATGGGCGGGGCTCCGCATGACAGGGGGAGGGAATGTTTGTGTAACAAGATTTACATCCTTCCACCATTTTTCTTTTGGATTAAAGTCAGGACATTGACTTGGTCATTCTAAAACATTATCTTTGTTCCTCTTTAATCATTCTTTGGTACACAGACTTGGGTGCTTGAGCTCGTTGTCTTGATGTATGACCCATTTTCTCGTGGCAGTTCATGGTCAGATGTCTTGTCTTTTTCATTTAGAGATCACTGGTATAATTTTGAATTCACTGTTCCATCAGTGATGGTAAGCTCCTGGGGCAGATGCAGCAATACAGGCCCAAAGCATGATACCACCACCACCATGTTTCACAGACAGTATAAGGTTCTTATGATAGAATTCAGTATTTTCCTTTCTCTAAAAATAAAACTTCTCTTTAAAACAAAGTTTTATTTTGGTTTCATTCCTCCACAAATTATGTCTTGTCCTCATGATCTTCAGTAAACTTCATGGACATCAGTGTTCATTTTTGGGGAGTGGTGACTTTCTCCTTGTGACTCTGCACACTGAGGATGTTCAGTGTTCACCTGATGATGTTCAGTGTTCACCTGATGATGTTCAGTGTTCACCTGATGATGTTCAGTGTTCACCTGATGTCAGACTTATGAACATTAACACAAGCCAAAGTAAGAGGCCTTTAGATGATTAGAAGTTCCCCTGTATTCCTTTCTGACCAATGGTCAATGGAGACGTACCAATGGTCTTAAACTTCCTCCATTTCTACAGTCTAGAGTCCAAACTCTATAGAAAGGGTTTTGTAACCTTTTCCAGCCTGATGAACAACAATAACTCTTTCCAGAAGTCTCCATTGTTTTTGCACTCGTCCCCTTCCACAAACACGCAGCATGAACATCAGACCTTGATGTATCTCAGTTCTTTAAATAAAATAGGACCCTCATTGTCCTGATTGTCGTCTCATTGACTGAATTCAGATGGACTTAAATTTGACCTTGAATGTAAGTTCTAACCCTAGAGGTTCACACACTTTTGCCTCTCACAGATATATAATCATGTAATATACATTTTCCTGTATAATATATTTGTCTGATCTGATTGATTGGGTTCATTTCATCTGCTTTTGGTAAAATCTCATGATGTTTTAGGTCACATTTATGGGAATTTCTTAAGGGTTCATAAACTTTCAGGTGGCACTGTATCCTCCTCCTCCTCCTCCTCCTCCTCCTCCTCCTCCTCATCATCATCATCATCATCATTATTCAGTGATACAGTCAAAGGGACAGTGAGCTCAATGTCCTCAAAGGGATGAACTACAAAACAAAAAAAAAAAGAAATTTATATTTTATTTCTAGTTATTTGTAGAATCTTAGATGTCCATGTGACTATGCCTCCTGCAGTACACTGTGTGTGTGTGTGTGTGTGTGTGTGTGTGTGTGTGTGTGTGTGTGTGTGTGTGTGCTCACAGCACCTGGTGGTCTCCAGCTCATCATCCCTTTCATATCAACATCTCACCTTTTCATATTAAACAGGACCTTCAGTTCAGTGCATGCTGTGCAAAACCACACACACACACACACACACACACACACACACACACACACACACACACACACACACACACAGCAGGAGGAACAGACAGCTTTCTCACAGTAGGACATTGTTTTTCTCAGACATTTCTATGCTGTTAGAGGAGACAATGCATCATTTCACCATCCTATAATACTGCCGCCTTTTTCTTCCACTTCCTGTTTTGATGTAAGTGTAACATGGCCACAGCGTCTGAGAGGGTTCTGTCAGCTGAAGTGGCGTCTGTGAACATTTGACATTTCTTTAACACACATACACACACGCACACACACACACACACACACACACACACACACACAATCACAAACACACTAAAATAAATAGACATTTTAGTTTTTGCACCCTAACACAATGACCTCACACTAATCACCAGGATGTTAAAACTTAACAAACTAAACTTGTAGTATGAGTATGAAAGGAAAGCCTCCTGTGATATAGCTTAGTGCTGCTAGATCAGATCTCTCCACACTAATCAAAGATAACAATAATACAAAATTAATGCTGGGAATAAAACCACTGTAGGAAAATACACAGCGTTTATATGCAGCAGCAATGACCATGAATTATTTCAATGGAAAAATGGAGAACATCAGGCAGAAAATCATGACTATTCATTGACAACCTGACAATCTGATAATGTAGATAGGTTTTCAGTCTCTGATCAGTGTTTAGAAAGATTTACTGAGACACAGATATTAATGTTAATTAATGTTTTGCATCAATAAATGCATTGTTATATCCTGCATCTGTCTGCGAAGCTTCCCTGTGAGAAAGTGACACTAACTTACTGTGACAGTGTCAGGACTCAGCCCGGACTTTGGCCCCGCCCTTGTCTCTTCCTGCCCGCCTCTGCACACTTGTTCCTTATGTGTTGATTGTCACGTGTATTTAACCGTTGCCTACGGCAGCGTGGAATCCTCTGTTGTTGTCTGTTGTCGTCGTCTTATGTCCTCAGTTGTCGTTGTTCTAGTCGTGTCTGGTTTTGTCCTCGTCCTTGTTTTGTGTTTTTATTTAATAAATCCTGTTTTTTTATGCTATCCTGCATGTGGGTCTGTTTTATCCCCCGATGGCTGACAGACAGAGTTTCTTGTACTAGGACACATGGCTACATGGCACGGTGTAATGGTATTAGTGACTGTAGAGGAATGTGTGTTAGCGCTCGGTGATGTGGTGCGACGTGGGAATATCGTCTCTGCCTCATGACTGAACAGTGGAATTGTTCATTTTTTACAATGATGTTGACAAAGTAAGAGAACAGACACAGAAAGGCATAATAATTAACAATAAACTTAAATGAGTTCTCCCTCAGTTCCCAATCTAAAAAATTATACTGTCGAACGTCCGTCCTTTCAGTTCAGATGAAGCTGTTGATAAAGAACAGTCTCTGTGCAGGTGAACAGTCTTCCCATTAAGAAAATCCCTGTGTCCGAAACGGAGGGAATAAAAGCAGACCCAAACGCAGGGATAACAAATAAATTAAAAAAACAAATTTATTGACAAAGAAACTGACGGGAAAAGAAATACACGATCACTAGAAACAAGAACCGACACACAAAAGACAAGGACACCGCGAAGGTAACTGCAACGTGGGGGAAATAAATAGACATGATAATGAGTCCAATTACAAGCAGGTGAGTATGATGAGACGTGATGTTGAGGTTTTAGTTTTTATCTGTGTATTCGCTCTCACAATGCAGTGGAAAGAATGGTTGTGTTAGATAAAAATTAAATTGTGACTGTGAAATGTGAACACTGCTGATAGTTTAATTTTAGGTGGAGATTTTAACTGTACAGATATTTTAGATCAGAACCATGCTGAACCTCATGTGGCTTCCTATAAGCGAAGTTATGTGACATATGGAGAACTTTTACCAAGACAAAGAGACAGTACACGACGGCCCACAACATAGACAACACCACAGACAACACCATAGACAACACCATAGACAACACCATAGACAACACCATAGACAACACCACAGACAACACCACAGACAACACCACAGACAACACCATAGACAACACCACAGACAACACCATAGACCACACCACAGACAACACCACAGACCACACCATAGACAACACCACAGACAACACCACAGACAACACCACAGACAACACCACAGACAACATCACAGACAACATCACAGACAACACCACAGACAACACCATAGACAACACCACAGACAACACCATAGACCACACCATAGACAACACCACAGACAACACCACAGACAACACCACAGACAACACCACAGACAACACCACAGACAACACCACAGACAACACGCTCTCCCTGACCAGATTAGATCGTTTTTATGGTTTTAAACATCAGCTGGTGTTTTTTACAGTGTTTTATTGTTCCAGTTGGCGTCTCTGACCACAGTACGGTACAGTGTACTATTAGTAAAGAGAAGATAAAACCTAAGAGAGTCTACTGGCATTTTAACACCTCACTTTTAGAAGACACTAATTTTAGAGAGTCTTTTACTTTTTTATGGGATTATGTTAAATCTGAGAAGGCAGTTTTTAGCTCATTACAGCAGCAAACAGAATCCTGGATATCTGAACAGAGCTGCACTGAAATTTGCAGGCAGACAGAGAGCTTCATGAAGTTGTACAGCAGTGAGCGGTCAGAGGAACAGATGGTGGAGGAGAGCTTTCTCAGGGACCTGCTGAAGCTCTCTGAGCAAGTCACCAGGGAGTTGATGCTGGAGGAGCTTCAAGTGGCTCTTCAGATGATGGAGAACGAATGCACACCTGGTATATAGTCTTCCTGTTGAGTTCTACAAGGCATTCTGGACAGTTATAGGGCAGGACGTGCGGGACATCCAACATGGCAATGTTGGTCAGGTCCCATTGAGCTGCAGGAGGGCCGTCCTGACCCTGATTACCAAAAACTCCTTTAGATGGAAGAGGAAGAAACCTTGAGAGGAACCAGACTCATCCTCATTTGGGTGACACTGAAGGTGTGATAATAAATAAAAGTAGTTGTCCCCAAACACCACATGGAGTAGCCAGTGTAGAGATGATAAAATTGGGGTTATATGGTCATACTTTCTTGTCCTAGTGAGAACTCTGGCAGCTGCATTTTGGACTAACTGTAGCCTATTTATTAAAGATGCAGGACAACCACCTAGTAATGCATTACAATAGTCCAGTCTAGAGGTCATGAAAGTGTGAACTAGCTTCTCAGCATCAGATACAGACAGGATGTTTCTCAGCTTGGCAATATTTCTAAGGTGAAGAAGGCTGTGTTTGTAATATGGTGATATGATTTTAAAGACAAGTTACTGTCTAATAAACACCAGGTCTTTCACTGTCGAGCTACTAGTAACAGTACATCCCTCTAAATGGTAGTTAAAGTGTGAGAGCTTCTGTGTACTGGTTTATGGACCGATAAGTAATATTTCAGTTATCAGAACTTAAAGTAAAGGGTTAAACATGCTGGAGAGAGGAGATAAGAAGAGAACATCAGAGTTTTGATATCCAGGACGTTTAATATCATCCTCACATCACACAAAGGATCAACACATTGCCCAGAGACATGCAGCACAATTAACCTCACCGTGTGCATAATGTGAAGCTCGTTTAGTGAAAAGCGCTGGAAATGACCGCACCGCTATTTTGCCCTGAGATTTAAACCTTGATGAGGTTTGATTGCTGCTTTCTAAAAGCAAAAGGACATCTGAGCACTTCAGTAGCATTTTGTGCAGAACGTCTGAGCGCTTTACAGTAGCAAGCTCTAATTTCCAAACGCAGGGTGCATTAGCGACACGGCGAGCCGCAGCAGTAAAGTGGATGTAGATGGACTAGAAATGACCTTGCAGTGACTCCGTGCTGAAATAATAGCGGAGGCAGCATCAGCATCGAATAATGCAGAGTTTGGAGGAGTTTGATGTGTTTGGAGGATTTGTTCATGTTTACCGTGAAGCATTTAGACAAACACACTCATCAATTCTGCTGTTATTTCTTCCATAACACTGAGGCATGAGCTTTAGGTACACAGATTTTGAGAGAATGCCACAATCCATCAACTCTGGAACAACAATGTTCTTCTCACAATCGCACTATATTTAAGTCTTTATGTAAATGTTTATATATAGGGAGAAAAGCAATGGCCTAAAACAGAACCTGCAGAACACCAAACATTACCTAAGTTTGTTTGGAGTTGTCACCATTTAGATATACGAACTGATATCAATCTGCCAAATAAGTCCTGATCCACGAGAGGGCTGTCCCTTTAACACCAACAACATGTTCTAGCCCATAGGTGTCAAACTCAAGGCCTGCAGGCTACATCCGGCCCGGTGTACAATTATATCCGGCCCTTGAGATCATTTTATATAGATGTTATTATTATTGTTATTAATGACCCGGCGATATGAAGTGCTGATAACACAAAAACTACAGATCCCATAATGCAGCACAACAGCTGCCTTGCTGAACGACAGGTTACCTGGGAACATTCCTGTGTCAATCAAGTCAAGTGTCTGTTACTGTATACAACCTTAATGTCAAAGCTCGTCCCTAACAGCACAACCCTAATGTAAAGTCATGCACTCGTGCTTGCTCGTGCACCTTGTGCATGTTTGGTATCTGTGTGAGAAGCTGTTCTCAGTGATGAAGATGAACAAAACAGCACATAGGAGACGTCTCACTGATGAACACCTGCAGTTTATCCTGAGAATCTCCACAACACAGAACCTAAACACACCAAACCGAAACCAACTTGGTGCCAAGATGCCAAGCATCCAGTTCTGACTAAATAGCACAAGAGCAAAAAAACTGAATGTTTTGATTTGTTATTTTTACTTTTGTGGAAAAGCAGAATTTTTTTGTTCATAGTTGTAACTTGTATAATTTTGACAAGGGATATTTTGATGGAGAGCAAATTATTTGAAGTCATATAAAGTTTAAGTTTATTTATTCTGGAATAAAATACCTGTTTGTTTTTAGTTCAAAAAACATTTAGTTTTAGTTGTTCAATAAGTGTTTATCCTGTTCGGCCCACGACCTAAAGTGTGCTTTGAGTTTTGGCCCCTTGTGCAATTGGGTCGAAATACTGATAATTTAGTTTGATGCCATTTACGTTCTAATTCGCTAGCTGATTGTTTTAAACCAGGATGCACATTTTTCTCTCTAATTACTTTCCTTTTAAATGGGAAAGAGTGAAGTGAAACACCGACTTGTTAATGTTAATGTTATGAATGTTAAAATCTCCAACAATTACTGCTTTGTCTAAAGAAACAACTAGGTTTGAAATGAAATCAGAATATGATCCAGGAGGTCTTTAATAACAATAACTGGAACTGACTCAGTGGACTTATTTTTTCTGGCTAAATATGTTCTGTTAGCATTAGCCTGCTTGTCTGCCTGCTGGATTGTTACTGATTAACTCGGCCTGTTCTTAAACTACAAGAAACAAGAGCAGCACCTTCCTGAGTGGGATGGACACTGTCGCGTCCTAACAGGCCAGACGTGCCCTCAAAAGTGCTGCAATTATCTATAAAGCCCACGTTGTTTTTGGAGCACCACCTGGACATCCAGCAGTTCGCCATGCCACAAATCATCACCATCATAACACCATCACCACATCAATTCACCACATCCTCCATCATATTAATCCATCACATTATCATCACATTACATCACTCAACTAATCCAGTCCTTCAGAGGTACATGGACTTTACACTTTATCTAACATACAGATTCCACATCTCATTATCAGTTATTTTTTATTTCAAAATAAATACAAAAGAAATCAATAAAAATAATAAATAAATCATCTGAGTGAGAAAGTGAAGCGTCTTGCTCTGCATGGAAAGTGACACCTGAGGTCAGTGTGATATTGGTGGCTAAGTAGTGAGGACTATAGCATGTTAAAGTAAAGTGTGTTGACCGAACCGGGCTCTCCTCATTCTCCTCGTTCCCCTGCCGGATCACATGATGTGTGGAGATGAAGCAGGTTATCATCCCTGAGGTAAAAACCAATTTCTGTTGGGAGCTCAGCTCAATTTGATGAGGAGAAGATTTCCGTGAACGAGCAAATCATTTCCGTCTCTGAAATTACAGGTTTGACGTGCTGGAGATTCGACTCTCTCTGTCTCTCTCTCTCTCTCTCTCTCTCTCTCTGTCTCTCTCTCTCTCTCTCTCTCTCTCTCTCTCTCTGTCTCTCTCTCTCTCTCTCTCTCTCTCTCTCTCTGCCCCCCCCCCCTCTCTCACTCCTCCTGTAGCTGTTATATTTATTTTGACACATTTAATGGAAGCCTACAGCAATCCACTAACAGGAAAAATCGTTCCTCTCTTCTCAGCCTCTCCATCCATCTCAGCTTTATCCAGCAAAAACATTTCACACACACACACACACACACACACACACACACACACACACACACACACACACACACACACACACACACACACACACACACACACACACACACACACACACACACACACTTTTTTCTGAACACTTGCACACTACGTTACAGAGCATTTTTGATAATGTTGTATTTTTAATAATTGCTTCACAATTGTTATAGAGCATACAGTATGTACACTGGTCAATGCTGTTTTTGTGTAATGTCTTGTATTTTTTGTCCCTCACTGTCTTCTTGCCCTGCAATGTGTTTTGTCCTGTGTCTCACACTGTCTTCTTGTCCTGTGTCTCACACTGTCTTCTTGTCCTGTGTCTCACACTGTCTTCTTGTCCTGTGTCTCACACTGTCATCTTGTCCTGTGTCTCACACTGTCATCTTGTCCTGTGTCTCACACTGTCTTCTTGTCCTGTGTCTCACACTGTCTTCTTGTCCTGTGTCTCACACTGTCTTCTTGTCCTGTGTCTCACACTGTCTTCTTGTCCTGTATCTCACACTGTCATCTTGTCCTGTGTCTCACACTGTCTTCTTGTCCTGTATCTCACACTGTCATCTTGTCCTGTGTCTCACACTGTCTTCTTGTCCTGTATCTCACACTGTCATCTTGTCCTGTGTCTCACACTGTCATCTTGTCCTGTGTCTCACACTGTCATCTTGTCCTGTGTCTCACACTGTCTTCTTGTCCTGTGTCTCACACTGTCTTCTTGTCCTGTGTCTCACACTGTCTTCTTGTCCTGTGTCTCACACTGTCATCTTGTCCTGTCTCTCACACTGTCTTCTTGTCTTGTGTCTCACACTGTCTTCTTGTCTTGTGTCTCACACTGTGTACAGCAGGTTGTACAGATACACTTAATGTGTGTAGGACTAACTGACTTCAGTCCTTATGTCTGTGATGTTCTGTGTAGCTTCATGGTCCTGGAGGAACGATGTCTCATGTCACTGTGTACTGTGTCACATATATATGGTGTAAATGATAATAAAAGCTTCTTGATTTGACTTCTTCACAATTCTTTTCTAGAAATTCATTAAAATCAAAAATGAATTTCCTGAGAAATTCTATGGGCTTTATGTTATTTATATTGTATTATTTACTAGTGATTTTTTTCTTAACTTCAGCTGTCCAGTTGACGGCCTCAGACTTTTTGACAGAAGAGGAACTCTTCTTCCTTTGTGTCTCATCCACCTCAGGGATTAAAGTGTTGTTGAGTTTTTTTGCTCACCGCAGCAGTAGTGAGTGATGATTTGAGTTACTGTAGATTTCCAGCTCAGAGAAGTCTGATCTTTCTCTCTGATCTTCTCAACAACAATGTGTTTGTACAGAACTGTCTCAATCAGTGCTTTTAGTTTTTCTGACCTTTCTGTGGAAACTTCAGAAGAGATCTGATACCATCATCCGTGTCACAGAGATCAGATTACAGTCATATTCTGATGTTTTTACTGAAAATTAATTAAAGCTCTTGAGATAAAAGAGTTAGAGGAACTGTGCTTCGTGTCTGATTGTTGTTTTAAAGGAGCCAATGTGTTAAATGTGTGAGTGATGTGAGCTCAGAGATGTCAGTCAGAACCATTCTGAAGGACGACTGTGAAGAAAGTAAAGTGAAGTGAAATGTGTGGAGAAGTGAAGAACAATGTGAGTTAAACATGAACATTCCCACTGGGCATTATTACCTACTGCTCACACTCCAGGAGGAGGTTATGGAGTGACATGGAGCCTCACACTGGGACTGAATTACTGCTCTGTTAACGTCACAAACCTCTCGCACAGGGAACTGCAGCTAAAGTCATCTAAAGTCTTTATTAAGCAAATCAGAGTCCAGAATCCTGATCAGATCACATGAACAGATAATAAACAAAAATACTTTTCCTGAATTAAATATATTGTATTTGTTTAATTTCTTTACCTGAATACACTAAAGAACTCTGATGGACTGAGAACATCCCAATCTCATGGAGTGTGTAACATTATTTTCTTATTTATTTACTAATATGTTTATATGTTTTGTTCGGTAAATAATTCATAGAGCCTCAGTTTCTGTTCATTTATCTAAAGTCACGAACCACAGATGATGAACTGATGAAGAACATTGTTAGAGTTCAGGGGAATTAAAACCTCAGTCAGGTCTAAAACAATGGGGCATAAAGAGTAAGTAAACTAATCACCTGGTTATGTGGGAGAAAGTAAACTATAAAAACTAAAGAGGAATTAGAGCAAATGTGTCTTAGGAGAGAGCTGTGGGTTTGCATTTAACTAGAGAGTAGGGACTTAAAGAAACTGATGAATCTCAAATAAAAATGACAGTAAATAAGAAACCAGGAAACTGGACATTGTAAAGTGTCTTAACTCATCCTTGGAGTAGAAGTGTGAGAAAAATAAAATAAAATTAAATCTCAGGACTCAGGAAGTAGAAACCAGGAATATGAAATAAGCAAAGGAAATAAATAAAGGAACTATAATGTAAATAATGTAATAAAATAATTATTATCATTATTCTATTAAACCGATAGAATTGAAACACAGGACTGAAAGTTTTTTTATGAAAGTAAACTAGGAATTAAAAAAGCTCCTAAATTTAACAACACACAGACTCACAGACTCCACAGAAATATTCCACACCTCCGTCACACAACTTTCATTTATAACCAAATGTTTTATTAGTGTTTGATAACTAAAACTCTCCACATTAAGTATTTAATTAGAATTTGAGGGAAATTATCTGTAAAGAAGTGGCAGTGAGTGTGCACTCGTTCCAGCTGTCCATCACAGAGAGAAAGAACGAGCGCTCGTTGTTTTCACAGTGAAGGTCGAACGAATCTCGGTGAGACGTCTGCTGTCAAAGGAAAAGTGACGTTTTCTTCGTCTGTCTCTGATGTTTTAATCATTCAGCACCTCCGTCGTCTCACCGCTGACTCCCCCAAGATCAATGCGCCCTTTTAAGTGCACTCAGAGCAAAGGGTCGATCGATGGGCTCTCTGTCATCACCAGTGATGATGAAACGGACAGCTTCTTCTTCCTTAATTCCAGACGGTGTCGTGTCTTTTTTCTCCTTTCCTTTGAAACAGGATGATTTGGATGCAGAGTGATTTTTTTCTGTTGGAAACGTCCTCGTGTCAAATTGATGTGTGACATTTACTGGCTTGTTGAAACTTGAGTGCTCTCTCGCTGTGGTATGAGAGCTAATGAAGAGCAAGTCGTGCACATGAATGAATCAGGAGAAAAAACTCAGGAAGTGTCTCGTCTCTCTCTCTCTAACTCTGTCTCTCTCTCTCTCTCTCTCTCTCTCTCTCTCTCTGTCTCTCTCTGTCTCTGTCTCTCTCTCTCTCTCTGTCTCTCTCTCTCTCTCTCTCTCTCTCTCTCTCTCTCTCTCTCTCTCTCTGTCTCTCTCTCTCTCTCTCTGTCTCTCTCTCTCTCTCTCTCTCTCTCTCTGTCTCTCTCTCTCTCTCTCTCTCTCTGTCTCTCTCTCTGTCTCTCTGTCTCTCTCTCTCTCTCTCTCTCTCTCTCCTACAGCATGCAGCACTGCACAGAATCATATTTAAATGAACCTAAACTGATTCATTCAGTCACCGATTCAAAAATTCAGTATCGATTCTCTGTGATTGTGTAATATTTGTAGTTCATTACTTTTTATTCCTCACAGTACACACCAACTTATCACTATGACAACCACAATTTCATTTTATTAACTAGCTTAGCGTGTAGCATAGCATGTTCTGTAGTTAAAATTGTCGATACCCATATTGCAATTCTCAAATAATTAAACTTTCACATTTAACACTTTGTTTCTCTCTCTCTCTCTCTGTCTCTCTCTCTGTCTCTCTCTCTGTCTCTCTCTCTCTCTCTCTGTCTCTCTCTCTGTCTCTCTCTCTGTCTCTCTCTCTGTCTCTCTCTCTCTCTCTCTGTCTCTCTCTCTGTCTCTCTCTCTGTCTCTCTCTCTCTCTCTGTCTCTCTCTCTGTCTCTCTCTCTCTCTCTCTCTCTCTCTCTCTCTCTGTCTCTCTCTGTCTCTCTCTCTCTCTCTGTCTCTCTCTCTCTCTCTCTCTCTCTGTCTCTCTCTCTCTCTCTCTCCTCTCTCTCTCTCTCTCTCTCTCTCTGTCTCTCTCTCTCTCTCTCTCTCTCTCTCTCTCTCTCTCTCTCTCACCATATGTGTGTCTCAGCTCTCTCTCTCTCTCTCTCTCTCTCTGTCTCTCTCTCTCTCTCTCTCTCTCTCTCTCTCTCTCTCTCTCTGTCTCTCTCTCTCTCTCTCTCTCTCTCTCTCTGTCTCTCTGTCTCTCTCTGTCTCTCTCTGTCTCTCTCTCTCTCTCTCTGTCTCTCTCTCTCTCTCTCTCTCTCTCTCTCTCTCTCTCTCTCTCTCTCTCTGTCTCTCTCTGTCTCTCTCTCTCTCTCTGTCTCTCTCTCTCTCTCTCTCTCTCTCTCTCTCTCTCTCTCTCTCTCTCTCTCCTCTCTCTCTCTCTCTCTCTCTCTCTCTCTCTCTCTCTCTCTCTCTGTCTCTCTCTCTCTCTCTCTAAACGAATGTTGCACTGAATCATCTTTAGTCATTAAAGTGAAAAATGAACAGGCACTTTTATGTTATGACAAATCTGTGTGTGTGTGTGTGTGTGTGTGTGTGTGTGTGTGTGTGTGTGTGTGAGAGAGAGAGAGAGAGAGAGAGAGAGAGAGAGAGACTTTATTTAACATAGGTCATATTATACATGTGGTCAGAGTGACCCAGTAAATAGTAAAATTTAGATTATTTCAGTAGATCTGGTTAAGTATGAAAAATCGTCTCCCTCTGGAGGCAGAAGGGACACTCGTGAACTGTCTCTGGACACAGAACTGAGAGAAAAGCTTTGACAGCAATGATGCCATGCAGGATTCATTAGATCTCCTGATCTCTTGGCTAATGGCGGCTTGTACAGTGCTCTCCACTGTGGTCGCTCTTCCCTCCAGCCCGAGCGCCATGGTGTGTCGACTTCACACGTTTTATAAAATCATTTTACAGAAACCTCATAAAAATCCACATTCATGACACTTTTACAGTCTAAAAAGTGACCAGTACGTCCCTCTAGGTCTGGAGACAAAGTCAATTCAGGAAAAGTTTCATCTTCATCTGGCTGCTCAGTACCTCCACAGAACTCCACAGTACCTCCTTTTCCTCTTGTGAGAGGGCAGAGTTCCTCCTGTGGTGTAGTTGTGCTACAATGCGTTTAGATCTCACGTTAAGATGTGCAGCTACTCTCTCAGTGTTGTTGAGGTCTGGTCCAGTCAGATCCACCAGGTGCCCCCATCGTGAAGACACCAGATGTGATGAGAATCTGCGTGAGGGTGCTGTCTGTAATGTGTAGGTGAGCTCCATGGATGAGGGGTTCTTCTAGCAGACAGTATAAAGAGTCTGTGGTGGTTCTCTGTATCTTAAAAAGTCTCCACACTTTAAAAAGATTGCGATAAAAAACAGGTAATTTGGAGGTAATCAAGTTTCGATGGTTCTTTAGAAACAAAGGTTTGTTCAGTCCCATGTCACTGTACGTTTATGGTCACAGGTTGTCACGTCACGTCACGTCATTTTAACGACGTCTTCCAGAACGCTTCCTACTCTGGTTGCTAAAACTTTAGAGAGGAGTTTATAGTCACAGCAAGTCTCTAGTTTTTAATGTCAGCTAGATCTCCATTTTTTTTGGTATTAATTTGAGGACCGCTCTCCTGCAACTCAGTGATAGTCCTTAAATTATCATTTAAGACCTCCAGCAGGTTCTCCACCACTACGGCCCAAAAAAACGTAGAACTCTACTGGAAGTCTATCTATGCCAGGAGCTTTTCCACCCTCCGTGCCCTGTAAAGCTTTCTGAAGCTCCTCTAAGGTTACTGCCCCACTGAGTGCTGAACCCAGGTTTTGTCCTCTTAGGAAGATCTGCTCTGAGGTTCTCCTTACACTCGCAGGTATAGAGTTTTTATAAAAACTGACAGCTCGCTCACGTATTTCTGCAGGTTCAGATAAAATGTCTCTGTTTTCAGATTTCAAGCTGAGGATAAAACATTCTTTGTCTCGAGGTTAAAAAAGAATTTTGAAGGTGCATCCATTTGGTCTGCGTTCTGGAAGCGTCTGGAAGCGACCCTTTTAACTGTAAGGGTCTGGATGTGTTCTTGTGCATTAGTTGACTCTATAAGGGATTGTAATTCTGTAATTTCACGTCCAATCGTTTTTAAACTTTGAGCCAAATCCCTCGTGACATTGAGAGTGTACTGCTGACACTCTACACTATTGTCTGTTGTACAATTAAAATCTCCACCAACAAATAAAACTTCTTCACTGTTACAGGTCTCTATGGTTTTGCATAATTTATCTAAAAACCCAGTCTCTCTGTAGGTGAGGTTGGAGCATAGACACAGATAAAAACAAGAAAATGATTTTCAGACTCGGACTTTTAACAGTCTGCCTTTTACTATCTCCTCTGTGCTGTATGAGACTGGTGTGAAACTTTCTGAAAATAAAATTGCCGCTCCTGCACTAGTGGAGGTGTTGTGTCTCAGGCAGGAGACTAGTGGAGGTGTTGTGTCTCAGACAGGAGACTAGTGGAGGTGTTGTGTCTCAGACAGGAGACTAGTGGAGGTGTTGTGTCTCAGACAGGAGACTAGTGGAGGTGTTGTGTCTCAGACAGGAGACTAGTGGAGGTGTTGTGTCTCAGACAGGAGACTAGTGGAGGTGTTGTGTCTCAGACAGGAGACTAGTGGAGGTGTTGTGTCTCAGGCAGGAGACTAGTGGAGGTGTTGTGTCTCAGGCAGGAGACTAGTGGAGGTGTTGTGTCTCAGGCAGGAGACTAGTGGAGGTGTTGTGTCTCAGGCAGGAGACTAGTGGAGGTGTTGTGGCCCATTCTTGTGTCGACAGCATTCTTACCGTCACTGTGGGTCTCGAAGAAAAAATATATCTATTTTTTTCTGCCTCGCTATTTCATATAACTCCACTCTCTTCCTATCATCTCTCGCCCCGTTGACGTTCAGAGATACTGTGAATGACTTTCATGACAATGTAGAAGAGAGTGAGAAACAGTAGCGGAGTGTGAGACCAAGCAGGACTTGGTCTCACACTGTGGGTGCTCTTGCATTCAAAGCCCCCTTCACTCATGAACTGTTTTATTGCATCAGTGAGTTTTTTAAGATCTGGGCAATGCTCACCGATTGGAAGCATTTTCATGTTTTTTGTTGCTTTTAGGAAGTGTTTAATCTGATCTGCACTGTACTCTTTGTTGGTCACATTGTTTGGGAACGCTGGTATCAGACATCACTTTCTGCATCACTTTCAGTTTGTACAATTTCTCTGCTTGCTTTTGTTCTGGCTCATCCCTGTCCTGGGTTGGAACACTGCTCTCACCTGATGTACTGTCTTCCCCCCCGCTGCCCGGGGACACCAGGTGTCTGGTTTTACCACAGCCGAAGCACTTCATAGAGTTGGTTGATACGAAGATAACGTAATGGATGCCGTCTCGTACGCTCCAGCTCGGTGATGTTACTGTTCAGGATCATGTAAGTGAACCTTCTAAATGATGCCACATGCCTAACTCGGTCAGATTTACTCCTGATAGAGATCATGTTTATCGGGGAGACGAGCTTGCCAAAGAGTCTCCAGAGTTTAATGGGGGGGGACGACTTTCAGTGTGACTTTCTTAGAAGGGGTTGAAAGGGGGAACACAGGTAAGTTATCCCCCGACTACAATCCCCTTCTGAGCCAGTAAGCTCGCCTTTTTTACGGTGTTCACAAACAGAACCACCACGCTGTTCATTCGGGACGTCACCACATTCTCTTCCCCAACCACGTCCCCAGCAGCCAGACAGCCTCCACACTAGTGCCGGTCGCCACTCTCACCACGTGGTGCTGCGTCAGTGTGTCGTACACCCGGGTGCCGCCATGCTCTCCAGCAACAAGCCGGCGCTGATGCCCAGAGCTTTCTCTAAATTCAGAGAACTCGGGGTACTGAGATGTTACAAAACTAAAGACAAACAAACAATAAATAAATAAACAAAAGAAGGAAAAAAACTATCAAGAAAAGATAGAAAAAGTAAGTGAAAGGAAAGTGAAAAGCACGCTCACGCTCACACACTCCACACACTCCACCAACACACTCTGCCAACACACTCTGCCAACACACTCCGCCAACACACTCCGCTCACACACTCCACACACTCCGCCCACACACTCCACCAACACACTCTGCCAACACACTCTGCCAACACACTCTGCCAACACACTCCGCCAACACACTCCGCTCACACACTCCACACACTCCGCCCACACACTCCCAGCATGCACAGAGAGAGAGAGAGAGAGAGAGAGAGAGAGAGAGAGAGAGAGAGAGAGAGAGAGAGAGAGTAAGTGCACTATGAAACCAGCTGTGCTCCAAAATCTCAAATCATTCATGGTCTAGACCATCAAAGTGATTCACACACCAGTCACCCCATGAGATCAAAAATGAGGAACCCCAAAAGACCCTTCAGATGTGCAAAACTAAGAAAGACATAAAGCAAAAGGCTGTATGTAGAGGGGCGATGTGGAAGAAAGAGTAAAGGACAGTGTAGAGGGACAGTGTAGAGGGACAGTGTAGAGGGACAGTGTAGAGGGACAGTGTAGAGGAACAGTGTAGAGGAACAGTGTAGAGGAACAGTGTAGAGGAACAGTGTAGAGGGACAGTGTAGAGGGACAGTGTAGAGGGACAGTGTAGAGGGACAGTGTAGAGGGACAGTGTAGTGCAGAGGTGTCAAACTGCACAAGGGGCCAAAACTCAAAGCACACTTTAGGTCGTGGGCCGAACAGGATAAACACTTATTGAACAACTAAAACTAAATGTTTTTTGAACATAAATATGAATAAAAACAGACAGGTATTTTATTCCAGAATAAATAAACTTAAACTTTATATGACTTCAAATAATTTGCTCTCCATCAAAATATCCCTTGTCAAAATTATACAAGTTACAACTATGAACAAAAAAATTCTGCTTTTCCACAAAAGTAAAAATAACAAATCAAAACATTCAGTTTTTTTCTCTTGTGCTATTTAGTCAGAACTGGATGCTTGGCGGGGGTCACGGTGGCTTAGTGGTTAGCACGTTCTCCTCACATCTCCAGGGTTGGGGGTTCGATTCCCACCTCCACCTTGTGTGTGTGGAGTTTGCATGTTCTCCCCGTGCCTCGTGGGTTTCCTCCGTGTACTCCGGTTTCCTCCCCGGTCCAAAGACATGCATGGTAGGTTGATTGGCATCTCTGGAAAATTGTCCGTAGTGTGTGATTGTGTGAGTGAATGAGAGTGTGTGTGTGTGTGTGTGTGTGTGTCCTGTGATGGGTTGGCACTCCGTCCAGGGTGTATCCTGCCTTGATGCCCGATGACGCCTGAGATAGGCACAGGCTCCCCGTGACCCGAGGTAGTTCGGATAAGCGGTAGAAGATGAATGAATGGATGCTTGGCATCTTGGCACCAAGTTGGTTTCGGTTTGGTGTGTTTAGGTTCTGTGTTGTGGAGATTCTCAGGATAAACTGCAGGTGTTCATCAGTGAGACGTCTCCTGTGTGCTGTTTTGTTCATCTTCATCACTGAGAACAGCTTCTCACACAGATATGTGCTACCAAACATGCACAAGGTTCAAGCCGCATGTAGATGGAGCTGAGGCATTGCTTCCCATTACACTGCAGCTCTATCAGCTCCATCTGAACCATCGGAACCTGGTGCAGTTTCCACGTCGACGGCAAATGGGTTGTGAAGCAGCTCGAAATTCCTTTTTTGTGCTTCAAAGTCTCCAAAGCGCCGTGAGAACTCAGTGTGAAGTGCGCTCAGTTTATCAGCAAAGTGCGCATTAGGGAACATCGTTACACCGACTTGGTTCAACATTACTTGGCAACAGGGAAAGTGAGGCAAGATGCACTGCATTTGAGTCTCCCATAAGAGCAGCTTCACTTGAAATGCCTTCACTGCATCATACATGTCAGTGATCATGTGGTCACATCCCTGGAGCTGAAGGTTCAAGACGTTGAGATGAGTTGTTCCATTTCTCATCCCACAAAACTGTGGAGTCTTTTCCTTTACTGTCCATGAACTGACAAATTTCCTTGTGTAGCTCAAGAACTCTATTGAGAACTGTTCCTCGACTCGGCCGACGCACCTCTGTATGATAAGGAATGTCACAATCTATTTCTCACATAAAAGACTGAAATTGCTGGTGATTTAAACCTTTAGCTCAGATAAAGTTTACGGTTTGCGTTACAGCGCTCATTAAATGTTCCATTTTTAACACTTTACCACACAGCGTTTCCTGATGTATGATGCAGTGACATCATCTTTAACTCTTCTACCTTTTGTAGTTTCTGCACTGCATTCAGGTTTTTCAGCTTATCCTGATGTTTTGTCTCGAAGTGCCGTCTTAGATTAAACTCCTTAATTACAGCCACATTACAGTAGCTCCACAAATAAGACTCACGGGTTTATGTCACTAAACATATACTGAGCCTCGCATCGGTTTTGAAAGGCTCTGTTTTCAGAATCAACTTTTCTTTTTGCCATTTTTAGGGACGAGCTTTGTTTTTACATTAGGGTTGTGTTGTTAGGGACGAGCTTTGTCTTTACATTAGGGTTGTGTTGTTAGGGACGAGCTTTGTCTTTACATTAGGGTTGTGTTGTTAGGGACGAGCTTTGTCTTTACATTAGGGTTGTGTTGTTAGGGACGAGCTTTGTCTTTACATTAGGGTTGTGTTGTTAGGGACGAGCTTTGTCTTTACATTAGGGTTGTGTTGTTAGGGACGAGCTTTGTCTTTACATTAGGGTTGTGTTGTTAGGGACGAGCTTTGTCTTTACATTAGGGTTGTGTTGTTAGGGACGAGCTTTGTCTTTACATTAGGGTTGTGTTGTTAGGGACGAGCTTTGTCTTTACATTAGGGTTGTGTTGTTAGGGACGAGCTTTGTCTTTACATTAGGGTTGTGTTGTTAGGGACGAGCTTTGTCTTTACATTAGGGTTGTGTTGTTAGGGATTGACATTAAGGTTGTATACAGTAACAGACACTTGACTTGATTGTTGTTCAGCAAGGCAGCTGTTGTGCTGCATTATGGGATCTGTAGTTTTTGTGTTATCAGCACTTCATATCGCCGGGTCATTAATAACAATAATAATAACATCTATATAAAATGATCTCAAGGGCCGGATATAATTGTAGAGGACAGTGTAGAGGAAAGTGAAGAGGACAGTGAAGAGGACAGTGTAGTGGACAGTGTAGAGGACAGTGAAGAGGACATTGTAGAGGACAGTGAAGAGGACATTGTAGAGGACATTGTAGAGGACATTGTAGAGGACAGTATAGAGGACAGTATCGAGGACAGTGAAGAGGACAGTGTAATGGACAGTGAAGAGGACAGTGTAATGGACATTGTAGAGGACAGTGAAGAGGACAGTGTAATGGACAGTGTAGAGGACAGTGAAGAGGACAGTGTAGAGGACAGTGAAGAGGACAGTGTAGAGGACAGTGTAGAGGACAGTGTAGTGGACAGTGTAGAGGACAGTGAAGAGGACAGTGTAGAGGACAGTGTAGAGGACAGTGAAGAGGACAGTGTAGAGGACAGTGTAGAGGACAGTGAAGAGGACAGTGAAGAGGACAGTGTAGAGGACAGTGAAGAGGACAGTGTAGAGGACAGTGTAGTGGACAGTGAAGAGGACAGTGTAGAGGACAGTGTAGTGGTGTAAGACATTGAACTCGTTAGAGGTCTTCTCAGAGGAATTTTCCTTTTAGACTTTACTTCTAAACGTTTCCTCTCCTCTGTGATGGCGAGCTGAAGCGCTTCATTGATTTGGAGAAAATTGATCCAGCACAAGCAGCTTGTCCCAGGAGGAGACGAGTGATTCACTCAGAGGGCAATCAGAGGGATGAAACTTAACAGCCCCTGTGATGTGTTCAGGTCAAAACAACCCTGTGAGGATTTTTACTAAAAATTGAACAGTTCGACCTGAAGATCAGATTTAAAGCAACTGTTCTAAGAAAATCTAATGAAGCTGAGGTGTGGTGTGTGTGTGTGTGTGTGTGTGTGTGTGTGTGTGTGTGTGTGTGTGTGTGTGTGTGTGTGTGCTATCTGTTTATTTCTACACTGGAGCTTTGAGGTTAATGTTGCAAATGTATTTTGTAAAAAATATGAACATTACAAACAACACCCCCCTTTTTCGTTTATTTCTTTTACTTATTTTTATTTTGTTCAGATATGATGTACTTACTGACGCTCAATTCATACATGGGCTGTTTCCCAAAATATAATCCAATCACAATTACAAGAATTACACTTTTATAAATGCAAAGTAAAAGTTTTTAAACTATTGGTTCATATAAATGCAGTTGATCTTCCACTTGTAGTCACAGACTGACTCAGTGTCATTAAACTGTAGTCACAGACTGACTCAGTGTCATTAAACTGTAGTCACAGACTGACTCAGTGTCATTAAACTGTAGTCACAGACTGACTCAGTGTCATTAAACTGTAGTCACAGACTGACTCAGTGTCATTAAACTGTAGTCACAGACTGACTCAGTGTCATTAAACTGTAGTCACAGACTGACTCAGTGTCATTAAACTGTAGTCACAGACTGACTCAGTGTCATTAAACACACAGCGTTTGTTTTTCCTGATTGCTGTCTTTCTTTTTTATCGATACTGACAAGAAAACTGTTCGATTGTGTTTAAAATACTAATAAATGAATTTATTAACTAAATACATTTTTTTATTGTGGTGTTTTGTTGTTTTATTTCTGGAATTTGTTTTAGCCACAAAAGGGTGAAGTGAGTTAAAAACAGGTGGAATTTCCATGGCATAATATTAGAAAGTTCAGTATGTTTGTGACTGTTAGGAATATGTACGAATGATGAGTCACTTTTTGTGTAGGTTTTTTTGTCAGCTCTTTGAACACCAAGGCACTCTACATACTAGGAGGTGAAAGAAACTTTAAGCATGGATGCTACAGTAGTGGAAATCTATGACTTGAGAGCCTTGACGTTGTGTGTGAGTACGCCATGACGTTGCGTGTGAGTACGCCGCGACGTTGCGTGTGAGTGCGCCTTGACGTTGTGTGTGAGTACGCCATGACGTTGCGTGTGAGTACGCCGCGACGTTGCGTGTGAGTGCGCCTTGACGTTGTGTGTGAGTACGCCATGACGTTGCGTGTGAGTACGCCTTGACGTTGCGTGTGAGTACGCCGCGACATTGTGTGTGAGTACGCCGCGACATTGTGTGTGAGTACGCCGTGACATTGTGTGTGAGTACGCCGCGACATTGTGTGTGAGTACGCCTTGACGTTGTGTGTGAGTACGCCGTGACATTGCGTGTGAGTACACCTTGACGTTGTGTGTGAGTATGCCGCGACCTTGCATGTGAGTACGCCGCGACGTTGCGTGTGAGTGCGCCTTGACGTTGTGTGTGAGTACGCCATGACGTTGCGTGTGAGTACGCCATGACGTTGCGTGTGAGTACGCCGCGACGTTGCGTGTGAGTATGCCGCAACATTGCGTGTGAGTACGCCGTGACGTTGCGTGTGAGTACGCCGCGACGTTGCGTGTGAGTATGCCGCAACATTGCGTGTGAGTACGCCGCGACGTTGCGTGTGAGTACGCCGTGACGTTGCGTGTGTGTACGCCGTGACATTGCGTGTGAGTACGCCGTGACATTGCGTGTGAGTATGCCTTGACGTTGTGTGTGAGTACGCCGTGACATTGTGTGAGTACGCCTTGACGTTGCGTGTGAGTACGCTGTGACGTTGCGTGTGAGTACGCCGTGACGTTGTGTGTGAGTACTCCTTGACGTTGCGTGTGAGTACGCCGTGACGTTGTGTGTGAGTACTCCTTGACGTTGCGTGTGAGTACTCCTTGACGTTGTGTGTGAGTACGCCGTGACATTGCATGTGAGTACTGCATTGGTAATCTGTCCTTTTTAAGTTTCCTTAGGAAGAATAGCAGTTGTTGTGCTTTCTTCACCAGGTGAGAGGTGTTGATGGACCATGTGAGATCATTTGCAATGTAGACTCCAAGGAACCTGATGTTGTTCACACTCTCCACTTCCCCTTTATTTATATACAGAGGAAGATGAGTGTTCTTCTTGGACCTCCTGAAGTCAACAATGATCTCTTTCATTTTTGTGGTGTTCATAAACAAGTTGTTCACGCACCACTAAATCAGATGTTGAACCTCATCTCTGTAATTATAGAATTTGAGGAATGCATTGGGGTGCAGTCATTATTAAAGAGGGGGAATAGGGCTGGGCTAAGCACACAGCCCTGCGGTACACCTGTGTTAAGAACTTTCTTATGCGGACACGCTGCGGTCTGTTGGTTAGAAAGTCTATGATCCATGAGCAGAGAGCTGCGTCTAGACCTGGGTTTGTCTAGTTTGCATATTAGTTTGTGAGGAATAATGGTATTCAAAGTGAAACTTAAGTCATTGAATAGCATCCTAACATAGCTGTTTGGTTGCTGAAGATTTGTTAGGGCTGTGTGAAGTGCAATTCATATTGAGCTGTCTGTAGATCTGTTCGTTTGGTAAGTGAATTTGTGTGGTTTGGAGACAGGTGGTAACTGTGGCAAGCTGTAGTGAGAGGTTAAAGACGCTTGTGAACACCCTGCTAACTGGTTAGGACACGTTCTAAGTGTGTGACCCAAGACCTTGTCAGGTCCTGTAGCTGTGTGAATGTCGACCCTCTGAGTAAATCTCACCTGATCACACTGTAAAATGGGGACGTGGTAGATCAGTGGTTAAGATGTTGGGCTACTGATTGGAAGGTTATGAGTTTGAAACCCAGGGCCACCAAGCTGCCACCCCTGGGCTGCAGAGCAAGGCCCTTAATCCTCATTTGCTCAGCTGTGTAAATAAGATAAATGTAAGTCGCTCTGAAAAAAATCATCTGCTAAATGCCATAAATGTAAAAAGACTGCTTGCTTCTCCTTTGTTGGTAAAGGAAGGGCTTTACCTCGGTTGTTTTGTTCACTGAAGTGAGCAAAGTAATTGTTCAGGGAATCAGGGAAGGAGGGGTCATAATTATGTTGAGTCCTAATTCCTTTCCACATGCCACAGGTGTTGTTAAAGTGCCCTTAAATGCACTGTTTGTATTGGCATTCTTTTTCTATGATCTGTTTGCCATCAAGGTTTGTCACAGATAACGTGAGGCACGTCACTGCTTTCAGTACTAAATGGGGGTTATATGAGTGGATGCATGTCAAATGCCCCAGTAGTGTTCCAGACTATTTACATTTACATTTGTGGCATTTGGCAGATGCCCTTGATGATACAGGGCAACATATCAATGAAAACATCACCACTGGTTCACTAGCACAGAAGTTAGGAATCAGTCTGCAATGAATAAGAAATAAGAAAACATGATTTTCTAATGAAGTCAGAAAATGAGAGCTCTATAAAAGACAAGTGAGAAACATTGGCCACTTAATGTCAGGAAAGGGAACACAAGTAAAGCCTCAAGATTTGGAAGCTGTCAAAGCAGTGGAAAGTAAGGAGCCTCGTCACTGGAGCAGTTCAGACACCAAGGCATTGCATGGACACAGTGGGAAAGGCAATCTGAGAAGGACAGAAAAAGGCCAGATACTGTACCTGAACCCCTGTTTCTTGGAATGCAGAACATCAGAGTGTAGTTTCTAAGTTTGTGGAGATGTTGTGACTCTGTCCTCCTTGGCCTGAGATGAGTAACACTAACAAGAAACAGAAACATATAGTCTCTATGAGATGCTCCCTCAGACCTTCCTAATTATGTCGCTTTGTAGAAGCCAACATTCTGTTTTCCTATTTCAGCTTAGACAAAAATTTATAAAATTTAATGCGGCCTAGAGCTTTCGAGCCACATGCACCAAATTCAGATATGTTGTAGACGCTGGTCTGAAGTTTGTTGTTATGACTTTTCTAAGCGATCCGAGTACCAGTACTTCCGGTACCGGGTCTCAAAGTGGCCTTTTTCCCATAGACTCCCATTATAAACTTTGGAGGTTTATAACTCGGCAAGCTTTCGAACTATCTACACCGAACTTGGCCAGCTCCTTTAGGGTGATACTCTGAACAAACATTTAAATCGGTGTACCGACTGGCCTTTTGGTTGTGCCGCAGCCCCGCCCCCAAATATGCAAAATCAAAAAACTTTTTACAACATGAACATGTGACATATCAAAACACTCAGAACAATGAGAAGAACTTCCTCACGTGTATTCTGATGACTTCACATGCTCATCTCCACTTGCATCCAAATGTTTTGACACCCTATCTTTCTGTCCACTCACCTCCAAAAAGCACTGGCCTTTGCGAATACTTGCCTCGTTAAAGCCACCATCAAAGTTTGTCACGACGAACTTTACAAATCTAGTTAACTAATTGTTAATTTAATTGTTAATAAGAAATCATTCAGATGATAATAGATAATAAATCACATGTAATGTATATATTCTATTTTTCCTTATTTTAAATGCTGATAGTGAGAAAAGTGAATGTGATTATTTCTATGTGCAGACTATAGACGTCCTGTCTGTGTTAGTTACACTAAACACGTCTCAGCTGATGAACCACATTTGGGATAAAGCAGCTCGATAGACATTTCAGTTTTTGGCAGAACTTCTCCTTTAATCTTCCTAATGGCTGTGTTTCCTTCAGGATTGTTTTTATTGATCAGTGCCGAGATGAAGAGAAGATAAATTGAGGAATTTAAAAATGAATGTTAGAGACGTATTGGTGTAAAGTCTACAGAGGTGTCCTGGAGAGAGCAGACACAACACACACCTAAGGACAGAACACTGCAGAGCATGTGTGTGTGTGTGTGTGTGTGTGTGTGTGTGTGTAGTCGTCATGGCCGCCTGCTGCAGGAGATTTTTCAGTGTAATGATGAGGAGTAGAATTATTCCTCTTTTCCTTCCTTTCCTCACGACTGAACCCAATATGTCAGCGGACGAAGCGGAGCACGAGCGAGACAAAGTGCGAATCCCTCCGTCCCTTAACGATGTGCTGATTAACGCCCGCTGCACCGGCTCCGGGGCCCGCTGACTTATAGCATTATATTTTTAAATTGCTCTCTCCGGAACGTCTGATAAATCAACACACAGGTCATTAAATGGATCGTTATCCTCCTAATATGATTCATAGGTGGCGGAGGAGCAGAAGAGGGTGAACAGAGAGACGGATGAGTGAACACATCGTCACACTGATTTACAGTAAATTCAGCATTAAAAAAGACCAGAGGGTCAAATGGGTCACTGAGCTTCACAACACAGTGTTTGGTTTATAAAAAACTGAAACATACAAAAACTAGAAGAGTGAAAAAAACAGGAAATGATGAAAAGCAGCAGTGAGACTGAAAAGAAGCACTTTAACAGATGAGAGAAATGAAGGCTACACACACACACACACACACACACACACACAGTGTTCTGATTTACTACCAAACACTCACTCACTCATTCATCTTCTACCACTTATCCAAACTACCTCAGGTCACGGGGAGCCTGTACCTATCTCAGGCGTCATCGGGCATCAAGGCAGGATACACCCTGGACGGAGTGCCAACCCATCACAGGGCACACTGTATGGACTGCACAGACCTACACCATATACACACAATTCTAATATACATCTATCAACTTGTTTACATGCTGCTTACATTCATCAAACTGTTTACATGCTTACTGTTTACAAACTGTTTACATGCTGTTTTGCACACTTTTTTACTTCTTTGCACACACACTCTAACATTTCAGTCATTTTGCACACACTGTACAATATTTCAGTTTATACACTAATTTATTATACACTATCTCAGGGATCTGCTGCTAAGAAACTGTGTTCATTCTAATATTACTGAACGCAATATTGTCTGAACTTACAGTATTTACTTACAGTATTTACTTACAGTATTTACACTGGTCAGTCGGCGCTGTTTCTGTTTACTGTCTTTTGTGTATTGTCTTTTTTGTATTTTGTGTATTGTCTTGTAACCTTTTGTCTGCACTGTCTTTTGCTCTGCATTGTCTTGTCTGTCTTGTCTTGAACTGTCTTATCTGTCTTGTCCTGCACTGTCTTGTCTGTCTGTCTGTCTTGTCCTGCACTGTCTTGTCCTACACTGTGTACACCAGGTTACACAGATACACTTTATGTATCTAAGACTAACTTACTAAGTCCTTATAGCTCTGTCTTTGTGTTATGTAGCTCCCTGATCCTGGAGAAACGTCGTCTCATGTCACTGTGTTCTGTAACAGTTATATATGGTTGTAATGACAATAAAAGCTTCTTGACTTGACTTGAAAATGCTTTTAAAAAAGCGTAAAAGTGATCACATTCCCCCTCTTCTGAGGACTCTTCACTGGCTGCCTACTGAATACAGAATTCCTTTTAAAAGACTTTTATTTGTTTTTAAGTCCCTGCATAATCAAGCTCCTATTTATTTATCTGAACTATTACATCCTTACTCTCCTTCCAGAAGCCTAAGATCAGGCGACCAGAACCTCCTCACTGTTCCGTCCATCTTTAAGTCCCTTAAACATATCTGTTTTCATTGGCATATCTATAGTTTTCCCTTTCATTTTAATTCTTCTTATTGTTCTTTAATTGTTCTTATTATTGCTTGTTTTAGTGTGTATTATTATATTGTTTAATTCTATTTTGCTTTCATTTACTCTTGTCTGTCTTAGTATCATTTATTTTCTGTGTATTTTTACTAACACTTTTACTGTACAGCACTTTGGTCAGTCCTGTGGCTGTTTAAAATGTGCTAGATAAAGAAAGTGAACTTGAACTCAGTGGTTCAGGTGTTGCTCTACTGATTGGAGGGTCATGAGTTTGATTTCCAGGGCTGCCACTCCTGGGCCCCTGAGCAAGGCCCTTAACCCTCAATTGCTCAGCTGTGTAAATGAGATAAAGGTATGTTGTGTGTGTGTGTGTGTGTGTGTGTGTGTGTGCAGAGACCTATCTCTAGCTCATGTATGGAAATTCAGCTGTGTCTTTTGTTAATACTGTATATGTGTGTATGCTATTAGCTCATGTATGTATAAGTGGGTGTGGTTTGTTGTTATCTAAGAAAAAGTAAATCTGTTCCAGAATATTGTTATTTGTCGGACCATAATATTTTATAGGTGTTTAAGTCTCTTATAACTCGTGTTACATCAAGTTAGACATATATGAAGTTCTAGAGAAATTTTGTAATAACTAAACTGAACTGTACTGAGCACAACACACACACACACCATCTGTATGGTCTGTACAGACCTACACCAAATACACACACTTCTAATACACATCCATCAAACTGTTTTTACACACTGTTTTTTGCTCTTTGCACTTTCTGTCTCACATTTCAGTCGTTTGCTGTTTTGCACAAAACTTTACATTATCTCAGGGACCTGCTGCTATAACACTGTGTTCATTATAGTATTACTGCACACGCAATATTGTCTGAACACACAGTATTTACACTGAACACAGTAGTTACACTGAACACAGTATTTACACTGAACACAGTAGTTACATTGAACATGCAATATTGTCTGGACACACAGTATTTAAACTGAACACAGTATTTACACTGAACACAGTAGTTACACTGAACACAGCAGTTAGACTGAACACGCAATATTGTCTGAACACACAGTATTTACACTGAATACACAATATTTACACTGAACACACAGTATTTACACTGAACACACAGTACTTACACTGGCGCTGTTTCTGTTTATTGTCTTTTGTGTGTTGTCTTGTAATTTTTTGTCCTGCACTGTATTTTGTCCTGCACTGTCCTATCTGTCTTGTTTGTCTTGTCCTGCACTGTTACACAGATACAATTTATGTATCTAGGACACTTACTAAGTCCTTATAGCTCTGTGTGTGTTATGTAGCTTCATTATCCTGGAGAAACGTCGTCTCATGTCACTGTGTACTGTAACAGTTATATATGGTTGTAATGACAATAAAAGCTCCTTGACTTAAATCAGACTTCTTGTGAAAAAACTAGAGAAGAAAAATTGTGACTTCTTCAGGCTTCTTCAGTGAGCTGTTTTCACTAAAACTCCTGTGTGCTGAGAATCAATTAGTTTTATTAAATTACTCAAAAACCCAAACAGAACAATGACACCTGAGCTTTACAGAGCTCTGCCTCCTCACATGGAGCATTTAGTTTCCAGCATGTCCATGTGGCGATCAGATGCCCTAAGATAACTGTGTGTGTGTGTGTGTGTGTGTGTGTGTGTGTGTGTGTGTGTGTGTGTGTTTTAATGTTTTAATCCCAGTACATTAACTGAAAGCAGATGTGATGTTATCTGTCATGTCAATTGATTTTTGCTAGAAAGAGTCACAGCTAACAGCAAAGTGAATAAAAAAGTGACTTTGTCTCCTTCAGATAAGGTTCATTTTCCCCTGAGAACAACTGCGGGTTCCTTTACAGACATTTTTTATGTGTTTGTTAGAGATGAGGAATTATACAGGAATGAGGCATCACCACTGTACCTTGTGCAGCCTTCAAGATAATAGCAGTGGACATCCGGCCCATTGGTGATGGCTACATTACAGTTTAAACAGGTCTGATGTTCACACAGAGGACGGCGCTGCACATTAAGCCCTCGAGGAACTCAAGTGAAGGTTCACATCTGCCCCGATCCTGAAGCACCATAACCCAGATCTCCCATTCATTGTGTGATGGAATACCAGCAGTTCTGTCTCAATGCTATGGAGCTCCAGGTGAGCTTTTTCCTTGTGTCTATTTCTCATGAAGGTTGACCACTGCAGAGGTAAATTATAATGTGGGTAATGAGGAACTGCTATCCATAAAAGCTGCTTTAGAGTAACGTATATTTCATATATTTCTGTTGCTTTGGGATAATGTCTGTTATTTAAAGTGTTAAACAAATAAAAGTGAATTTAATTAAATATCAACACAATGAACACAAATGAGACACAAATTCCAAGAAACGACCTGCTGGGAAAATGGCATGTTATAGTCAAAGCTCATTCTATTCATTTTATCATTTTTTACATTTAATTTAATAACTTAGAAGAATTCATCCCATTTTATTCTCACATTTTATTCTCCTTACCTTCAATCTAGACAATTTTTTAAAATAAATATTTGATCTAAATAGACAATTTAACCCAAATGTATGTACACAACAAACCTGTAGTAGTTTAAAATAACCTGCATGTAAGCTGAGTATTAGGTGTAAAAGAGATTTTTTTTGTGTGTGTGTGTGTGTGTGTGTGTGTGTGTGTGTGTGTGTGTGTGTGTGATGTATATCAGGTTTTATTGCAGAAGTGAAACAGATGGCAGTTGATGTTGACGGCTGATTAAAGAGTTCAAAGCGAGCCGTAGCAGCAGTCTGGAGAGTGATGCATGGTTGTTGTTGTTGTTGTTGTTGTTGTTTGTGTGTGTGTTTGTGGGCAGTCAGAATGGTTGTCTCTATGGCCTCAGGGTGAAAACTATTCCATAGCCCGGTTCTGCTTCATCTCACACACTGCAGCAGCATTCAGTTACTGAGAACATCAGTAACTTCTCATACAACCACCCACCCACAGACACACACACACACACACACACACACACACACATACACACACACACATCTTGTCAACGTATTTTATTCATGTATATGTTGAGATGCTGTGGAGAAACTGAGTTAAATATATGTTATAATCTGAACATATGTTTTATAAAAATATATTTTTTTAAGAAAAATTGAGACAGGAAGCAGAATGATTTCAATCCAAATGATCAGCGGAACTTCATGAGGAAGATAAATAAGCAGGTTCACACACTAGGAAAACGCACAATGAGACAAATGCTTGAGTTCCACTATTTCTATCTCCAGAGCTTTCAGAGATCTAACATTGTCTCTTGTGACATTGAGAGTTTACTGTTCACTAAAATCTTTAATTTGTGACTTAGTCACATCCCACCGCTGCTGTAATGAGCTAAAAACTGCCTTCTCAGATTTAACATAATCCCATAAATAAGTAAAAGACTCTCTAAAATTAGTGTCTTCTAAAAGTGAGGTGTTAAAATGCCAGTAGACTCTCTTAGGTTTTATCTTCTCTTTACTAATAGTACACTGTACCGTACTGTGGTCAGAGACGCCAACTGGAACAATAAAACACTGTAAAAAACACCAGCTGATGTTTAAAACCATAAAAACGATCTAATCTGGTCAGGGAGAGCGTGTTGTCTGTGGTGTTGTCTGTGGTGTTGTCTGTGGTGTTGTCTGTGGTGTTGTCTGTGGTGTTGTCTGTGGTGTTGTCTGTGGTGTTGTCTATGGTGTGGTCTATGGTGTTGTCTATGGTGTTGTCTGAGATGTTGTCTGTGGTGTTGTCTGTGGTGTTGTCTGTGGTGTTGTCTGTGGTGTTGTCTATGGTGTTGTCTGTGGTGTTGTCTATGGTGTTGTCTGTGGTGTTGTCTGTGGTGTTGTCTATGGTGTTGTCTGTGGTGTTGTCTGTGGTGTTGTCTATGGTGTTGTCTGTGGTGTTGTCTGTGGTGTTGTCTATGGTGTTGTCTGTGGTGTTGTCTATGGTGTTGTCTGTGGTGTTGTCTATGGTGTGGTCTATGGTGTTGTCTGTGGTGTTGTCTGTGGTGTTGTCTGTGGTGTTGTCTATGGTGTTGTCTGTGGTGTTGTCTGTGGTGTTGTCTGTGGTGTTGTCTATGGTGTTGTCTGTGGTGTTGTCTGTGGTGTTGTCTATGGTGTTGTCTGTGGTGTTGTCTATGGTGTTGTCTGTGGTGTTGTCTATGGTGTGGTCTATGGTGTTGTCTATGGTGTTGTCTGTGGTGTTGTCTGTGGTGTTGTCTATGGTGTTGTCTGTGGTGTTGTCTGTGGTGTTGTCTGTGGTGTGGTCTGTGGTGTTGTCTATGGTGTTGTCTGTGGTGTTGTCTGTGGTGTTGTCTGTGGTGTTGTCTGTGGTGTTGTCTGTGGTGTGGTCTGTGGTGTTGTCTATGGTGTTGTCTGTGGTGTGGTCTGTGGTGTGGTCTATGGTGTTGTCTATGGTGTGGTCTATGGTGTTGTCTGTGGTGTTGTCTGTGGTGTTGTCTGTGGTGTTGTCTGTGGTGTTGTCTGTGGTGTTGTCTATGGTGTTGTCTGTGGTGTTGTCTGTGGTGTTGTCTGTGGTGTTGTCTGTGGTGTTGTCTGTGGTGTGGCCTATGGTGTGGTCTATGGTGTTGTCTATGGTGTTGTCTGTGGTGTTGTCTGTGGTGTTGTCTATGGTGTGGGCCGTCGTGTACTGTCTCTTTGTCGTAGTAAAAGTTCTCCATATGTCACGTAACTCGTGGGCCTCCATCAGCTCCCACAGACACTTATAGGAAGCCACATGAGCTTCTATGAGGTTCTGATCTAAAATATCTGTAGTACAGTTAAAATCTCCACCTAAACTATCAGCAGTGTTGCAGTCAGCAATCACATTGTTTATCTAACAGAACCATCGTCCCCACTGACTGGTGCGAACAAACACACAGAAAAAAACTAAAACCTCATTCTCACAAAAAGTTTTGGCTTTTAAAAGCCTCCCATTTAAAATCTCTTAACTGAAAAAGAACAAGGAATAAAATTGTGAGCAAACAGCAAGGCGACTCACCACTGAGTGTTAGGACTTAAAATCACCAACCCATCACTCCTTCCCCCAAATCAGCAGTGTTACTGACATCACTGTGGGTTTCCTGTAGCGTAACAACATCAATATGCTTCTGCTTTAAAAGTTCATATAATTTAATTCTCTTGTATTGTTAATATTCAAGCTCACAATGTGACTCACGCTCATTATAAACTGTAGATGAACTAAACAGAGGGTAAAAATCTATTCTATTCGTCATCATCGAGGTTTTCACTTTAGTTTTCTTTAGTTTTAGTTTTCTTCAATCTAAAGATTTCAACATCAATAAAAGCTCCTTCTCTTCTAAAATGTTTCACATCGTGAATAAACTGTTGTCTGTTTCAGAAAAACTGTTTTTTAAAATGATCTCCCCCAGCGGTGGTGTAGTGTCCGGTGTCTCCGAGCGATGGCTCTACACCCCTGTGCCTGCCTCAGCCAGCACAAGCAGCACCAGCACTGCACCAGAACCCACTGAGTTCCTCATTACTAAAGAGATTCAGTCTGAGATTCATGAAGAGAAGGAGAGATGGAGTGAGAGAAGGATGGAGGGAGTAAGAGAGTGTGTAAGGTGAAGCTTTTGATGAAGTTAAGTCATGATTTATTTTCATCGTTAACCTTCACCTTTACACACACACACGAGCACACACACGCACGCACACGCCATACACACACAGACACACACACACCATACACACACACACACAGACACACACGCACGCGCACACACACACAGACACACACACACGCGCACAAACACACACACCATACACACACAGACACACACGCACGCGCACACACACTCACACCATACGCACATCATACACACACACCATACACACATCATACACACACACACCATACGCACATCATACACACACACACACACACCATACACACACACCATACGCACATCATACACACACACACCATACGTACATCATACACACACACACACACACACACACACCATACACACACACACACACACACATACACCATACGCACATCATACACACACACACCATACGCACATCATACACACACACACACACACACAGACACCATACGCACATCATACACACACACACCATACGCACATCATACACACACACACACCATACGCACATCATACACACACACACCATACACACACAGACACCATACGCACATCATACACACACACACACACCATACGCACATCATAAACACACACACACATACACCATACGCACATCATACACACACACACACACACACACACATACACCATACGCACATCATACACACACACACCATACGTACATCATACACACACACACACACACACACCATACACACACACACACACACATACACACACACACACACACACACACACATACACCATACGCACATCATACACACACACACCATACGTACATCATACACACACACACACCATACACACACACATACACCATACACACACACACCATACACACATACACCATACACACACACACACACACACCATACACACACACACACCATACGCACATCATACACACACATAGGTTCCTTTACATGTTTACACTTTATAGGACTTGTATGTAAATAACAGGGAGAAGTTTATGAGCTCCCACACTGCCCCCTGCTGTCCTTTCATCAACATGTAGTAATTTTTAGAAACCTCATTATTTTCTATTTTTATATTTTAGCTTTTACACAGTCGTCTTCAACAGAAATTCCAGCAGGTTCTTCAGTGTTTCTCAAAGGTTATTTTTAGTTGTGAAGGATGAAAACTGGTCATAAACATCTTTAATTGTTTAGTTTTTAACCATTATATCAGCAACACCAATAATAACAGCAGGGTGTGATGCATTAACGTGACAGTCCCTCATGTCCCTCATGTCCCTCATGTCGGTCTTTTGTCGCAGCACCCAAAACGTATCAGTCCGCACCGCTGTCTCTATGGAACCGGGCAGGAACCAAGCGCGTCTCACCCGGAGCTCTTAGTCGAGCCTGACACTTATCAGCCAATCAAAACAAGAGGCTACACAACAGCCAATCAGAAAACAGCACTGTTGTATCTGGGTAAGATTTAACACAACAACCAATGAAAAAAAGACATTCATTAGTGATTGTATTTTGATGGTCGGTTTGAACAAAAGCTCAATATGAAACAGTTTGTCTCTGGACGGGACATTGTCCTCAATTATGACCCTAAAAATGTCTGGGCTTGTGCTGAACTGTTTTATATGGGAGCAACATTACACATGATGGAGGAAATGTCACTCTTGCCTGTCTTCAAAACCTGAGAGCCCTGTAACAGTGCAACATCAAAGGAAAAGGAGGGTTTGTACAACAGGTTCTGAGTTCTAATAAAACACAACATTGTCGCTGTACCAACACATTTTACATTTTATTCTGTATAATGTGCTGTGATGAGAGTCATCAAATTATATTCCTCATAATAATCCTGACCTCCACTAACCCTGGGAACGTGAGAAGAGACGAGGTCTGTGTCAAGGTGGAGCTTCCTACTAATGTGTTTTACAGCTTTCACCACACTGCATGTATCTTAAATGTAATAAATGTGTATTGTATCTCAGCAGGAGAGTAAACTGTTATTAAGAGCACAGCATGGACGGATCCTGGGATGTAATACACACTTCACCTGCCGGAGAGGAGACGAGGAGGAGAGAACGATAAATGATTAAAGAGAAGAGGAAGGAGTTTTAAGCCAGAATTTATTAAGTAATAGAGGATGTAATTGAGAGTCTGGTGTCAGAAACTAAATTACTGCTCACTACACACACACACACACACACACACAATAATATAACACAAAGGTCTGAGCACAGATGATGTTTAATACACACATACACACATAAACACAAACAATAAGGACAATAGAAGTGAAGCTCACAGTGTATGTGTGTGAATGACACGATGTTCAGGTCATTATTATAATAATCATGATGTTTTATCCACATTATGAAATCAAAAAAAATTCAAGTTATGTAAGAGTTTTTTTAATGTTTGTATTTTCTTACAGAAGCTAAATACTTTTGCAGTGATGCAGATCCGGTGTTTGTTTTCATGTGTTTAGGTCCTAGTTTGTTTTATATAAGATTATTCCCTATATAGTGCTGTGGTAAGATGTCTTATATTATCGAGCTTTGATTGGAGGATAAATGTTTATAGCTGTAGTATTATGGTCGACTTTAATGTAAGGAGGTCAGATTGTCATAAGATGTGGATCATTTCCTAATAATTAATTAATTCATTAATAAATCTGAACTTCAGGTTTTTGAAATGCATTAATGATTTCTCTTTAAATAATACACATCTAAACATCTAAGGTATTGGACTACTGATCAGAATGTCATGAGTTCGAATCCCAGGTCCACTAAGGTGCAACTGTTGGGCCCCTGAGTTGGGCCCTTAACCCTAGTTGTATTGAAAGTGAAATAAAAATAAAGTAAGTCACTCTGGATGAGGGTTTCTGCTAAATGCCTTAAATGTAAACACAGTGATTTACGATCAGCAGCCAAAACTCTTCCTCAGCTCGTCAGTCTCACTCTCAGTGTGATGAATCCATCATGAAGGTTTGTGTTTAAAGCTGCAGCTCTGATTAATTATACTGAAGTGTGTATGACAGTCTCTGGGACATTCAGCTTCCAGTATCTCAGCACACACACACACACACACACACACACACACACGTACATGTGTGAGTGAGTGTAGAACACGTTGTGTTGTGTGATGGAGCGTCACAGAGCCGACCCTGAGAGCAGACACAGTGACGGAGACGGAGCATCTGAGAGCTCATTAAAATGTCCCCCAGCACTGCTGCAGAGTCGCGTCCCTGAGGAACATCTCCATGGTGCTGATTAATAAACATCACAACTGCAGCTCCCAAACCACAAACACCAACGGTGCAGGAATTAGCCTTACAGGGTAACAGCAGAACAAACTGCTGAGTATACAAACATGGAGAAGCCAAAAAAACTGGGAAAAATGCAGAAAAAAATACAGACAGAAAAAAAACAAGAATAAATCTTATGTCAAAATAAACAAAATCATTCATTTCATTCATTTTCTACCGCATATCCGAACTTCTCTCGGGTCACGGGGCGCCTGTGCCTATCTCAGGCGTCATCGGGCATCAAGGCAGGATACAACCTGGACGGAGTGCCAACCCATCGCAGGGCACACACACACACACACACACACACACACACACACACACTCTCATTCACTCACACAATCACACACTACGGACAATTTTCCAGAGACGCCAATCAACCTACCATACATGTCTTTGGACCGGGGGAGGAAACCGGAGTACCCGGAGGAAACCCCCGAGGCACGAGGAGAACATGCAAACTCCACACACACAAGGCGGAGGCGGGAATCGAACCCCCAACCCTGGAGGTGTGAGGCGAACGTGCTAACTACTAAGCCACCGTGACCCCTAAACAAAATCAATATTCTGATTATGATTATGTGTGTGGACAGAGTGGGTGTGGACAGAGTGGGTGTGGTCTGAGTGGGTGTGGTCTAAGTGGGTGTGGTCTGAGTGGGTGTGGACAGAGTGGGTGTGGACAGAGCAGGTGATGTAGGCGTGGCCTTAAACCTTATCCTAAAGGTTTAGCTCATTAGCACTCAGAGTAAACACTAGTGTTAATTAGCAGCGTTATACAGGATGTTAGCACATGTAATACAAGTAAAACCTCGTGTTCATTTTGAGTTTAAATGTTAAATCAAATCTGTTTAATTTCTTTTTGCTTTTAATTCAAAATTCACAAACATTAAACATTTTCATTTTCAAGGTTTCAGTATTAACATCTATTCTGTAAATTCAACTCTGTATGAATTTGTTAATTATCCAGGAAACATAATGCTAACTGCGATCCCAGCAGGCAGACTTTATAAATTAGCTGCTAGCATTAAAACACAGCGGCCGTGTGAGAGAGAAGATGAGGAGAGAGACACGAACTCCACTCAATGAATTAATTTCAATTAGTTACAGACCATAATATTCAGAGCCCATTGTGCTCGTTCTCTTATTATTTTATGATCTATAGGCCGGCGTTCTGCCCAGAAACTGCAGGAGAAAATCATCTTGGGACTATTTCACACTCATGTACAGTTATGCTAATGGATCTACATGAAACCTCTTGCAGATACATGGAGAAAGAATACAGAGAAAAACTGGGTGAGTCCCACACCTGAACAGTCAGGAGCCATGAGGAACAGTCAGGAACCATGAGGAACAGTCAGGAGCCATGAGGAACAGTCAGGAACCATGAGGAACAGTCAGGAGCCATGAGGAACAGTCAGGAACCATGAGGAACAGTCAGGAACCATGAGGAACAGTCAAGAGCCATGAGGAACAGCCAGGAACCATGAGGAACAGTCAGGAGCCATGAGGAACAGTCAGGAGCCATGAGGAACAGTCAGGAACCATGAGGAACAGTCAGGATATTTATTGTTATTTCAAACATTTGGAGTGTGCTTTGAGATAAAAATAACATTTCTCCTGGGATCAAAATGTAACACACACACACACACAGACACCCACACACACACACACACACCATGCAGTAAGAATACATGCAGAGAGGGTAATGAGAAACAGAGGGGCAAAGACTCAGGGCAATAGGAACACAAAATATTTGACAGTTCAATAAAACACTGACGTTAAACTAAACACCAACAAGCTACAGAGCTGCAACTCAGAGAGAAAAGAAAAGAACAGAAATGTGAAGCAGTCGTGCAGTGTGAGGGTTGTGAAGTTCAGAGCAGATCAGGATCAGTCTGAAACTGTGAGGTGTTAAAGACAGAGCGCTCTCATATCTCACCTCAGATCTTCTACATAAACACAAACATCATCAGACAGACAGACAGGCAGAAGGTCCTGAGATTCAGTCTCACTGAGATTTCTGTACTCTGATCTCAGCGTTCTGTCAACACCATTAATATGCAGGTCCTGAACCCAGTGTGTGTGTGTGTGTGTGTGTGTGTGTGTGTGTGTGTGTGTTCAACCGTGGCTGCTTCCATCATCGGAAAGTACAATGAGTCTCCACTAATAAAAAATACACACACACACACACACACACACACACACACACACATATACAAACGCATACAAACACACTCTGTAAAAGAAAAATGCACATACCTAGAGACATCAATGCACAACAGATTGCTCCTTTATTCATGCCAGACTGCAAACAGACACACACACACACACACACACACACACACACACACACACACACAAACACACACACAGAAGCACACACAGAAGCACACACATGCACACAGCCAAGGAGTAAGAAGGCTCAGTTTTAGTCTAATCTACAGCTGAATATAGAAGACCTCCATCACCTCCATCACCTGTCCGATTGTATATTATAGGAGACCTACAGAATACCCACAATGCACTGTGGTGGAAATGTGGTGTGTAGTTGGGGACATGGTGCTGAAATGAATATTACACTGATATGAATTCACATAAGCTTTATTCACATCTGTAGAATCACAAATTACTATTTGCTAAAAACCCAAGCATAAATCATACACAACCTCTGTGTGTGTGTGTGTGTGTGTGTGTGTGTGTGTGTGTGTGTGTGTGTGTGAATGCTGGGCTAATGCCAAAATCTATTTTAGCTAAAAGCATGAATCACTAAGTGCTGCTTGTGCTGCATTTCTAGTTCACATATTCAACACACACACACACACACACACACACACACACA